>NW_007741370.1:18160-18855 GCF_000696425.1 Galeopterus variegatus | reverse complement strand
TGTGAGTGTGCAAGTGTATCTGAACCAGAGTATATTTTATTTGAAGAACATTTAAATGGCTTGGTTGAAATGCCTTCATAATAATGTTTAGATTACCAAGGGTGGTAATCTAATATCAATAGAGTTGACATTTGCATTTCTAGGATATGGAAACTTTGATTCCAATAATTTTGTAGAAAGGGCATTAGTCACTCTATAAATAGCATTGCTAGTAAAATCCTGGCACACCATGATATCCAGTATCCATGTCTTTTAAAACCTTTTACAAGTTGTATATTACTATCAAAATGTCTTTGCTATATGGCTATATTGCTNTGACAAGAGGCTTTCAGCTTCTCATCTGACTGTTTGACCTAGAGATTTATTACCAATTCAGTTTTCCTAAGGATTATATCTTTCCCATGCCTGGGAGATGAGCATTTCAGGGATGATTTTGCTAATGAAGGGACACAAAGAAAGCTCTGGGTATCACCTTGCCTAAGTTAGTCATGCCTCTGTATAATTTTATAACTGCAGCTTCTCAGCTTGGATCAGTGAGAGGTGATGCCTTTGGGATACCTGTAGTATTCATTCCAGACAGCAGCCTTTAATTAAGTCTGGTCCTGCCCAAAGTGGTCAATTATTGGCTGGCTGGTTAGCTTGATTGGTTAGAGCAACCAAGGTCTGGGGTTCAATCCCTATACCAGCCAACAACA
>NW_007741370.1:14858-17256 GCF_000696425.1 Galeopterus variegatus | reverse complement strand
TTAATAAAAAGTTTCTCAAAACTACTGCCACTAGATTGTAATCAAATGCATTTGTCACATGTAGGCCCAGGGGCGCACTGGAGAGTGTGCTGCTTGGGAGCATGGCGACGCTCCCGCCGAGGGTTTGGAACCCATGTGGAGACCGGTTCCCACTCACTGGCTGAGAGCGGTGCGGGCGCAACACCGAGGTCGCGGTCAGAAAAAAAAAAGAATTCTTCCCATAGTAATATTACGACCTTGAAATTCCCAGAGGACAGTTGTGTATTGACCTACGACCTTGAAATTCCCCGAGGACAATTGTGCATTGACTTCTAACCTGAGCATGACCTGGTGTTTGAACTCTTTTGGGGGAGGGGGTGTATAATGGTGCCCAATGTCTCAGAGCTGGGCTGACTTTCATGGTATAAATGGTCTAATTCCCCTCGTAAAATGTGACTCTAGTTTCTTAAATTATTCTTTAACCAAAGATAAAATCCCTAAAGATAAAATTCCAAGATAAATGTGCTCATGAAACTTTAATACTCTCTTAGATCATTGCTACTCAAAATGTGGAGTGATGGTGGTGTTGGTCCAGGAACTGTCTGTCACCTGTCCACAATGAGATGAGCACAGAACTAAAAAAGAACCAGCCTTTGACTGAGTAGTTTCATTTCTGTTGAATTTAACAGCAAAATGCTTAGATTGCATTTTATGGTATCACTTCCTAGTAATTGATTCTTATTGTATTTTACAAACATGTCAGTTCATAACAGATTTGGAGTGAAAAACAACTTGTCACCACCTTAAACCTTTAAAAAAATGGGTTACAAACATGTCAGTTCATAACAGATAGATTGCATTTTATGGTATCACTTTCTAGTAATTGATTCTTATTGTATTTTACAAACATGTCAGTTCATAACAGATTTGGAGTGAAAAACAACTTGTCACCACCTTAAACCTTTAAAAAAATGGGTTAGAATCATTACCACAATAAAAGTTATAGGCAAAAGAATCACATGTTTAAAACTTTAAGTCAAGATATGTATCTCATGTTTTTAGTAATCACCTTACTAAAACAATAGGAAAGATATGTAAAAAATAGGGGTTCTGGAACCTGGGGTTCCTCGCAGTCTAGGGCAAGGCTCATTGCTATTTTTGTGGAACCTCTTGCCAAGGTGGAAGAATAATGCTTGGCTTTCCTCTGATGATCTTTCCAGGGCCCAGAGGACACAAGGAATCAAAAGGCTTTCCCCTGAAGATGTGGAGTCCATGTGGGACCTTCTGACACGCAACATGTACCAAGTTTGACAGAGGGTGTGTATCAGCCACCTGCACTGTTCCTATGGTATGTCCTTGGAACCGCTCCTCCAGGAGTCAGTTCTTGTTCCCATTGTCTCTCTGAAGCAGCCTCTTGCTAAACGATTTTTCTCTGCCTAGTCTGGAGAATAGAAAGTAAATTGTTATGTTTCTGTTGCAAAATTGGCACATGTGGCATGAAAGAAATGCCAATCCAGTTGCCATCTCTAGGAGTCAGGATGCACTAGCCCTGCAAACTGGTACATTCCAGAACCAGTGGGCGTCCGTCTCCTTCCAAAGATGGAGGAGTGGTGAGGCTCAGCCACCACCCCGCAGAACAAAGATGGCCCCAGGACGCTGATGACGGTCCCATTGTCTCAATCGTATTAACTATAATAAATATGAGGAAATCGAGATGTTTAGGTTAGAATGTTGAAACTATAGTGATGAAAGCCTGAATAAAAGGAGGCATATTAGGTATCTTATTTTTCAATTTTAAAAATAGGTATGAAATCTAATCATTGGGAACTGGTCCAAACTGCATACCAAGAACATTTCTGGAGACAATGTTTTTCAGTCCTCCTGAAACTTTGACTTAACCAAATGATATTTAAATTCATGTCATCTAATTTAGAGTTTTTTTCTGATTGAGGACTCAATTGTCCATCCTAATTTTTGCATCTGTTTATAAGTGGATTCACTGTAAGGGCCTTTGTTTTTGTGACTATGTCATAGATACTAGTCTTAGTGGAACCCCCGGCCCCCACAGAAAACATGTAGTCAAATTTTCTCATTTCAAGTAGAAGACGCTGAGCTTAGCCAAGTTGATTATCTGACTTGTCCAAGGTCACAAAACAAATCCAAGTTAAGAACACAGGTCTTGTAATCGCCTATCCAGGGCTCTTTCCATGACTCTAGAAAAAGTCTGAATTATTATATAATTCAGTGAAAGTGAACATTTTCTGTCTTCCTGCTTCAGAAAGGTCAATGATTAAGGGGCATGTATGAGTGACAGGCTCTGCACCAGCTGAAGGAATATAGGTCAGCATGAATCATAACGTGATTAGAGTAAATTCCACAGCTTTCAAATTATTCCAAGTGAAACTGTTTCAGTAAGACT
>NW_007741370.1:12430-13362 GCF_000696425.1 Galeopterus variegatus | reverse complement strand
CTGGCCACTCCTGTTTGAAGTCCCTCCACTCAGCACATCCAGAATGGGATCTTCCTGGGTGAGGAGGTTGAGGGACCAACCACAGGAGGTTTCCAGTGGGACAACCACAGAGGGAGTTCTCTGGAAGACAGTCCAACAGAGATTGAGAAACCTTTCCAAACTTAAAAGAGAAGAAACTGACCTCAGCCCAGACCCCAAGGATATTCTAAAGATTGATGAGCAGTCCCTGGGGCAGCTTAAATGGTCAGAAGACTTTCAGAATTTCTACAGACTTTCAAAGAAGGAAAACCATGTATTCAATTTTAGTTCCCTTCAGCAAATAGTTCGTACACAAGCAGAATGGGCCAGGCATTAGGAATACTGGCCAAAGTTCTTCCTCCCATAGAACTCAAGCCTCAGTAAGAAATATAGGGAAGAAACTTGCATATACATTATATGCATAGAACTTTCTATGCTCCCTGCAAAACAGACAAGCATGTGGATGATGGGATGTGAGGTGAAACCAAAGACCAAATGTCCAAATGTTCCTTAAAGTATAGCCTCCCCCAAGTCTAGCTGTAGGAAATTCCTACTAGTAATACATGTATACACATATGTATGTGTGCTCATAGGTACACACACACACACACACACACACACACAGAATTCAGTTTGCATGGCTTTAACACTGATGAAAAGTTGTAAAAGTTTGTCTCTGTATTTTNCTGGCCACTCCTGTTTGAAGTCCCTCCACTCAGCACATCCAGAATGGGATCTTCCTGGGTGGGGAGGTTGAGGGACCAACTACGGGAGGTTTCCAGTGGGACAATCACAGAGGGAGTTCTCTGGAAGACAGTCAGACAGAGATTGAGAAACCTTTCCAAACTTAAAAGAGAAGAAACTGACCTCAGCCCAGACCCCAAGGATATTCTAAAGATCGATGAGCAGTCCCT
>NW_007741370.1:4832-10763 GCF_000696425.1 Galeopterus variegatus | reverse complement strand
GAACCTTGTGAACAAGAAAGGGGGAAGAAGTTCCAGTTAAGTGCCTTGCAAACATCTGTCTAAGGACTGATGTTTGTTTATGGCCTATGACAAGTTTTCACTGGCCTGGGGTAAGGAAAAGGAAGAAATTTTTTGTAATGCTAAATTGATTCAATAGAATGTACTATTTTTTAATCTGAGATTATGTATTTCTTATTACTTTGGTAAAAGATCTTCCTTTCAGAATTGTTGATAGGTGATAGCAATTGGTTGATTTTGTTTGTGTATATATCTTTAATTGGCAAATTTTTAAAAAGCAATTCCATGGAAATTCCCAAAGTAGTTTTGATATTTTCCTTGTCCATTAAATCCAAATGCCCAGGAACCACTGGCCTAGCATAAAAACATGACCTGGGAAAGAAAGTGTGTGGACNTACCTGTGGGAGACAGCTTGATACACAGGTTTCCATGCATTCCCATTTATTTATAATACTATGCATATAGCTCCCCCCAGTCTGTCCCCTCGGAGTGGTGACCTTGAAAAGGGAAAACCTTCTGCTAAGAAATTTGAGTGTGAGAGCTGGAACCTCAGAGAAGGCTTTGCTTCACTCGGCGTTCTTGCCATCTGAGTTCTGAGCCTTCACTCTGATCTTGTTCCCCCTTCTTGTCATGTNAAATGCCCAGGAACCACTGGCCTAGCATAAAAACATGACCTGGGAAAGAAAGTGTGTGGACGGGGCAGCAAAGCCTGTGGGTACCTGCAGGAGGGATCGCTGCAAAGACAACAGAGGGACAACACAGATGCACAGCACCTGCTCTGCAAGCAGAAGGCACAGGTTCCAGCCACAGCTCTGCCCTGAGAGTGGTAACCTCAGATCACAGACTTTTCTTCTCTGCAGTGCCTGGCTGCTCTAGTAGTCTTAGGTTCCTGGTGTTTCCACGGTCTGAAAGTTGTACTGAAGATGTCCTTATGTGATTGACATTTTATTTTCTCTGCAGACCCTGTCCTACAATAAATACAACCTCAAACCCCAAACAAGTGAGAAGCAGGCTAAAGAGATTCTGATCCGCCGCCAGAACACTCTAAGGGAAAGCAAGAGGAAAGCCCACAGCCTGCCCTGGGCAAAGCCGGTATGCTGGGGACTGTTGACTGGGGACGTTCCTTCAGTCTACAAATGTTTGTCATCTGATAACTGGACCTGTCCCTGTACAGGGTGAATAACCAGGTGAATCACTCAGGTGACCTACCATCAATATTTGAACAAACAAAACCCCTACCTTGTTTCCTGAGAGATGCGAAAGCAAGAGAGTGCAGGCACCAAGGCAGCCCCTCCCCCTCTGGGTCCAGGACCTCAGGGAGCCGAGACTCCAGCCCATGGGAGTACATGGCAGCCAACTGCCCTCCAGGGTGGGTGAGGGGCTGCGAGTCCAGACCCGGCCCCCTTGGAGTCCAGGTGGGCTCTGCAGGGAGACCTCCATGGACCAGGCCTTCTGGCCCTCCAGACTTACTTCTCTCCCAGGAAGACAGAGGGACGGAGTCGTTCTTCCCAAGACTCTTGGGCCTCATCTTCCCGTTACCCATTCTGCATCTGAATTCTTCCTGTTGGAGGCCATACCAAACCAGTCATACTGGGACTTGCAGATGCCTCCCTAGTCTCGACCCCAGTCTCACTGGGGCTGGGGAGTAACTTTGAGGGGTCATGATGGTCCATTTTATCACGAGAGGAAGAGGAAACAGATATTGAATACTGAAGTTCTGCATTCTTTAAACAAAAAAGATTGAAAGCCAGTAACCCAAACAAGATGACACAGCATATATAGGTCTGTGTTCTTCACTTTACAAGGGTACTTCAAAACGTTCATGGAAAAATAGAATTAAAGATAATGTGAATCTTTCCCCAAACTTTTTGAAGTACTCTTGTATTTGCCATGTGAAGCTCTTAATTGCAGTCGCTCATTCTGCTGTTTGTTTCTCTTTGCTACCAACAGGCTGGCACCAAGAACATCCACTACCTCTCCTTTCCCTACAGCAACCCCCAGCCAGCGAGAGGTGTGAGGGCTGCTGAATTCACAGGTAACTGCGTGTTTCGCCGCTCTGTCTCTTTTTCTGTAAAGGATCAGATGGTAAATATTTGGGGTTTGTGGGCCAAGAGGCAAAACAGATACTTATACGACAAGAAAAGGAAGAAAACAGCTTCTTTATTGAGGTAACTTAGAACTTTATTTATGAAAACTGAAATTTGAAATTCATATCATTTTTACTTGTCATGAAATATCTTTTACCCTTTTTGAGCCATTTAAAAGTGTAACAACCACCCATAGCTCAGAGACCATACGAACATAGGCATTGGGCCAGACATAGCCTACAGGACACAGTTTGCTGACCCCTGTCTTAAGTGAACATAAAAGGGGTGCTGTGTTGAAGTTGTGGGATTCACCCACAGTATAAATATAAGGAGAATTCTCCAAAGTTAGTTAAACTTTACTGAAATGATTTCACCAAATCTACTGATTAAATGTTTCCCATTTAATATTCAGTTCTTGAAATTATTTGAAATTGTTTATTATTCTAGTAAAAGCCAAGTTACTATTTTTAAATATGTATATAAAATGATTTTCTATTAGCAAAAGGTGGCATGTAATATATATAATATGCTACATTATCTATTTTGATTTTTCTTTTTTAAGCCTTCAAATCATATTTAAAATTCTAGTAAACTAAACACATATAATTTTAGAATTAAATTTTTAAAATACGAATCTTCCCCCGAACTTTTTGAAGTACTCTCGTATTTGCCATGTGAAGCTCTTAATTGCAGTCGCTCATTCTGCTGTTTGTTTCTCTTTGCTACCAACAGGCTGGCACCAAGAACATCCACTACCTCTCCTTTCCCTACAGCAACCCCCAGCCAGCGAGAGGTGCGAGGGCTGCTGAATTCACAGGTAACTGCGTGTTTCGCCGCTCTGTCTCTTTTTCTGTAAAGGATCAGATGGTAAATATTTGGGGTTTGTGGGCCAAGAGGCAAAACAGATACTTATACGACAAGAAAAGGAAGAAAACAGCTTCTTTATTGAGGTAACTTAGAACTTTATTTATGAAAACTGAAATTTGAATTTCATATCATTTTTACTTGTCATGAAATATCTTTTACCCTTTTTGAGCCATTTAAAAGTGTAACAACCACCCATAGCTCAGAGACCATACGAACATAGGCATTGGGCCAGACATAGCCTACAGGACACAGTTTGCTGACCCCTGTCTTAAGTGAACATAAAAGGGGTGCTGTGTTGAAGTTGTGGGATTCACCCACAGTATAAATATAAGGAGAATTCTCCAAAGTTAGTTAAACTTTACTGAAATGATTTCACCAAATCTACTGATTAAATGTTTCCCATTTAATATTCAATTCTTGAAATTATTTGAAACTGCTTATTATTCTAGTAAAAGCCAAGTTACTATTTTTAAATATGTATATAAAATGATTTTCTATTAGCAAAAGGTGGCATGTAATATATATAATATGCTACATTATCTATTTTGACTTTTCTTTTTTAAGCCTTCAAATCATATTTAAAATTCTAGTAAACTAAACACATATAATTTTAGAATTAAATTTTTAAAGAGTAAATAATTATTCTTTAAAAGGAAACTTTTTTTTCTGATTTAAAACATGCTTAATGTAAAATCAAAATCAGTCAGAAGAGAAAAGCATAAAAAAGAAAGTTAAAAGCCCTTGAAACCCCAACACCCAGATACAATCACCACAGCACATTTTGGTTAGTGTTCTTCTACAATTCTCTCTACACCCTCCTGATCCCTACACTACCCATACCTGATACAGAAAAACAAAACAAAAAAACAACAACCAAAAAAAACCAAAACAACAAACACGCAGTATTATATTATATATAAAATCAAAATATCATCGTTTTGTAATTTTTATAAATTGCCTATTTCACTTAGCAATGTGTTGTGGACAGATATCCATGTCAATAGATATGCATCTAGTACTCATTTTTAATGACTGAATAATAGTCAACTATATAGAAGCACCATACCTTATTTAGGTAATTCCTAATTAGTAAATACACAGGGTATTTCCAATTTTTAATAAATATAAGCAATGATATATAAGAAGCACTCTGGATCACTTGTGATTGATTTTTACACAAATAACCAATTATTCCTTTAGTATGTTTTACTGTAGTAAATTTTTGAGGTAAAAATTCACATATTTTTGAGTTTTTACATGTATTGCTAAAACATCATCCAAAAGATTATGTCACTTATTTCCCCACACACCAACAGTCTGTGAGAATGCTCTTTTCCCAGCACCTTTACTATCACTGACCTATTGTCAAACCTTTGAGTAATCTACAATATGATAACATAAAATTTATACACCATATTTAATTTTCATCTGAATCTTTTTGACTTGTAGTGGGATTGAATATCTTGTATCTTTTGGAGACAACTATATTTCTTTTGGGGAATTTTCTGTTTCTACCTTTGACCATTTTTTTCTATTTGGTTGTTGATTTTTAAAAAACTAATTTGAAGAACTCCACATTACAAGGATATCACCCATTTACTCCCCTATTTGTTGCCAGTGATTTTTCCTCAAATTTCACATTTGTCTTTTAGTTTTTAGACATATTTGCCTTTCAGAAATTTTTTATCAAATGTGCTCAATCTTCAACAGAAAAATTAGAGAATGATTACCCCAATTTTTTCACCTAATTTTCTTTATCTAGAACTTTAGTAGTTTAATTTTCTCATTTCAATTTCAACCCATCTGAGATTTATTTTTATGTACGGATTGAGATAGAAATGTACTTCGGATTGTTTTCAGATGGCTATGCTCTTATCCCAACGCCACCTTCTCCTCCAAGGTGAAATGCTGCCTCTGCTGTACTAAAGCCACTTATGCTGGAGAGAGTTTTGGACTTTCAATTCTATTTCATTGATATAATCATCCATTCCCAGAACACACTTTAGTAAGTAGTATTATTTTATGTTTTCAATGAGCTATTCCACAAACAAAAGCAAACAAACCAAACAAGAGTGCACCAGATAGATACAGGATATATAATAAATTAATTTTTTAAAAAAATTTCCTGTCACAAATAATCTGGTGGTATTTATGTTGTCTGAGTGACTAGAGGACAAGAAAGTGTCACAGTTATTTCTTATGAGATGAGCATCAATGTCACAAGACTGTGGTAACAGGAGATGACCACAGAGCAGACTCATGTGAGCACTACTGTACATAAGCATTATAAATAAAATGCAGCAGAACATTAAAAGAATAATACACCTTGCAAAGAGGGCCTTATTCCAGAAGTCAGGGGCTGTTTGACATCAGGAAATGAATTTACATTATTCACCAGATTACTAGGTCAGAGGATCCTATCCTTTCAACAGATGCCCTCACTAAAGGGCATCTCACTTACACTTTCACTAAAAGCCATAAAATGGAAGGAAAATACACACGTATAGGACCTATATGAAGACAAAATAAAACATTCCTATTTGTAACAGAGATAATATTGGCACCTCCCACCTAGAATGGTGCTGTCTGGAGGTGAAGCCAATCACACACCTACAGGTACACACATGAACAGGATACATAATGCTGTTAAGACAGGGCCTGGAACTAAGATGTGCAGGAAATATTAGTCATTATTATTGTTACTGTTGAGGGACATTAAAGAAGACTTGACATGGGTAGATATAGGTGTTCCTGGAAAGCAAGACAACACTTCAAAGTGTCAGTTCTACAGGAATTAATTTAGACATGGAATAAAATCTTACCTGCAATGAGTTCTTTTTTCTTTCAAATGCGTTCAACTGGTTTTAAATTTCCTCTAGGAAAGCAAAGAGAGTGATGTAACTAGAAATCTGAGAAAGGAAGGTAATGAAGTGGCACTTAGCAACTACTTATCCTTAAT
>NW_007741370.1:2646-3702 GCF_000696425.1 Galeopterus variegatus | reverse complement strand
TGGAGGGAGGGTGAGGCGAGGGGCAGGTTGCAGGGCAGGTCTGGTGCCTGCACAGAGCGTGCTGCATGGGATGGTGCTGCCCGGCCCGGGCCGGCCCCTGCCCCTAGCAGAAGCACCTTCCCCATTTCTCCCCCGCCCCGGGCGCCCCGTCCAGAGGTTGGGGCTGTCAGTCAGGTGCAAGGAGAGCAGATACGCAGACTTTGCTGCAAAGGCGTCCACTGCCCACTCCCTGGAACTGCGCCGTCCGTGCAAAGGTGATTAAGCTCAGTCGCTGCCCCCTGCCCCGCCTGGCACCTTGGCCAGACCTTGTCGCTGGAGTCGAGTGGAACCTTGCCCGCCACGTGCGAGCCTCTTCCTGGTGCTTGGATCCCACATTACGATGACGCAGAAGGAGGTCAGGAAGCGGCGGCTAGACCGTCCCGCGCGCCGAAGGCAGTGGCCGGGTCGGGCGAGGAACAGGTTAGTGGCATCAGCGCCCGAGCCCCTGTGCTCCAGGCACCGAAGGATCGAGAGGACTCCAGTGCCGGCCCCGATGAAAGGGAGGTCACGAGAAAATGGACACATATTGACTAATTAACGTTTTCTTTTTTGAANAAAGACTTGCAATAACGATCAAGGTGAGACTGAGACGGTCCTCAGTGTGTAGCTGGGCACAGTTGATTATTGGAATCCACCTTCTCTCCAAACTTAAAGTTTTTGTTCACCAGGAGAAGTTTGGGGAGTGAGTGGACAGGCGCTCAGGGAGCCCATGGAGGGAGGTGTCCCTGCGAGAGCAGGCAGTCCCTGGCTAGCCAGGCCGAGACTCTGAGAATGCTTCCCTGCCTAGCTCTCCCCGGCCCGCCAGGGTCAGGACATCCCTTGCTCTTTGTCTGGGAGCTCCGTGCTGGTTTGGGGGACTCCACATACCTTTCTGAGGCTCCTTTGCCTTCGGGGCTCACTTGGTGTTATTAGTAGAGAAGTCCCACCTGGAAACACCTGTGTGCACTGAGGCTGCTTAAAATCCACCTGGACTGGAGAAGATGAAACAGTTCTGGAGGTGGGTGGTGATGAGGGCTG
>NW_007741370.1:0-1001 GCF_000696425.1 Galeopterus variegatus | reverse complement strand
CCTGCTTCTCTGAGATTGGCTTTTTCAAGGTCAAAGGGATGAAACTCAGACATAATGCTTTTTGGTAACCACATCTTAAAAAACAAACTGAAACAGAACAACCACTTGCATATGGCTGTGCCATGTACCCCTCAGTTTAGCACTGGCCTTTAACAAGGCAAAGCATTTGTTTGCCTCACGCCTGTGTCTACGGCTAGTTGATCTGAGTTTGTAAAAAGACACTACCTTACTTACCTGTGGGAGACAGCTTGATACACAGGTTTCCATGCATTCCCATTTATTTATAATACTACGCATATAGCTCCCCCCAGTCTGTCCCCTCGGAGTGGTGACCTTGAAAAGGGAAAACCTTCTGCTAAGAAATTTGAGTGTGAGAGCTGGCACCTCAGAGAGTGCTTTGCTTCACTGCGCGTTCTTGCCATCTGAGTTCTGAGCCTTCACTCTGATCTTGTTCCCCCTTCTTGTCATGTTGTGTTCCTAGATAAGGACAGCAGCCATCCCAGATTCCCGTCCATCACGTTCGGTGCACACGCTCCAGCAGGGTTTCTTCAGGAAAGACGACTGACACAAGAAATAATCCTGATGCGGAGCTTGCACNGTAATTCTAATTTTGACTTATTCCCAAAGAGACATGAATTTACAGGTCCTGCCTCTGTGTGAATCATGATGGGCAGCCAGTGAAGAAAAAGGACATTTGCTGGGGAAAACTCAATGGTGTTTCATTCCTCAGCGTGGAATTTATTTTCTGTAAGAGATCTTCGCTTCAATAAAGTGATTTTCTTAACTTATGTATATTAACTAGAGAAATAAGTGTTTCAGCATTTTCAGTATGGAAAAAAATAGTTTCCAGTATGTTTCACAGCATTCCAAAATTAGGCAAAGTATTTTTTCTAATAAATAAAGTCAGTGAATGTGTTAGTGTTATCTAAGGCTTTCACAAGTATATCTCATGCACAAATAAAGCAAGTGGTTTCTCACAGTTTTTGATTTTTTTCCTGATT
>NW_007741369.1:23703-25643 GCF_000696425.1 Galeopterus variegatus | reverse complement strand
GAACAGATGTAGAGTGGCTGAAGGGGTTAACAAAAACAAGACCCAACTATATGCTGCCTACAAGAGACTCACTTCATGTGTAAGGACACACATACACTGAAAATGAAGGAATGGAAAAATGATATTCCACACAAATGGAAACTAAAACAGATTGGAGGTAGCCATACTTATATCAGACAAAATAGACTTTAAATAAAAAAACCTGTAAAAAGAAACAAAGAAGGACATTATAAAATGATAAAGGGGTAAATTCATTAAGAGGATATAACAATTGTAAATATATATGTACACAACATGAAGGCACCACCTAAATATATAAACAAATGTTAAAGCATCTAAAGGGAAAAATAGTTTGCAATACAGTACTAATAGGGGACTTCAGTGTCCCATTTTTGACAATGCACAGATCATCCAGAGAGACAATTCATATAAAAGCATTGGATTTGAACTATATTTAGACCAAATGGACCAAAGAGACAGATACAGACATTTCATTCAACAGCAACAGAACACACATTCTTCTAAAGTGTACAAAGAACATTCTATGCTCATATGAAAAGATAATATTAGGCCACAAGACAAGTCTGAAGAAATTTTAGGAGGACTGACATCATATCAAGTATCTTTTCTTATCAAAATTGTGTAAAACTAGAAATGAACAACAGCAGGAATCTTGGAAATATCACAAATGTGGAAATGAATAATATGCTCCTGAACAACTGACGGGTCAAAGAAAACATTAATAGGGAAATCAAAAAATATCTTCAGAGAAACAAAACTTGAAACACATCATACTAAAATTTATGGAATATAACAAAAATAGTTCTAAGGGGGAAATTTATAAGAATAAATACCTATATCAAAAAAGAAAAATCTTGACCTCATGTTCATCTCAAGGAACCAGAAAAAGAACAAATTAATTCCATATTTAGCAGAAGGAAGGAAATAATAACTAGATCATAATTAAATAAAATATAAACTAGAAAAACAATGCAAAAGACCAACCAAATTAAGAGTTGGTTTTTGACAAACCTTAGCTAGACTAACTAAAGAAAAAAAGAGAGCTGACTCAAAAAAACTCAGAAATGAAAGAAAGAGACATTATAACTGATATCACAGAAATACAAAGGATCATAGAGTCTAATAAGAACAATTATATGCCAATGTATTGGATAACCTAGAAGAAATGCATAAATTCCTTCACATATACAACCTACCAAAACTGAATCATAAAGAAACAGAAAATTTCAACAGACTAATATTGAGTAAGAAGGTTGAATCAGTAATAAAAAGTCTCCCATCGAAGAAAAGTCCAGGATCTGATGGCTTCATGGGTGAATTCTACCAAACTTTTAAAAAGACACTAATGCCAATCCTTCTTAAAGTCTTCCAAAAAATCAAAGAGAAGGGAATGCTTCTAAACTCTTTTTATGAGGACGGCATTATCCTGATACCAAAGCTAGACAAGGACATTAGAATAAAAGAAAATTATAGGCCATTATTTGCTGAGGCAAAAATCCTCAACAAAATACTAGTAAGCTGAATTCAACAGCACAGTGAAAGAATCATTCAAAATGGTCAAGTGGCATTTATTCCAGAGATACAAGGATGGATCAACATATGCATATCTATAAACATGATACATCACATTAACAGAACATAAACCATATGATCACCTCATTAGATGCAGAAAAGGCATTTGACAAAATCTAGCATCCTTTTATGATAAAAACCATCATCAAAATAGGTAAAGAAGGAATGTACCACAACACAATCAAAATTTATGACAAGCCCACAGCTAACATTATACTTGCTAGTGAAAAGTAGAAAACTTTCCCTCTAAAATCAGAAACAAGACAAGACTGCCCACTTTCATACCACTTTTATTCAACATAATACAAGTCCTTGCCAGAGCAATTAGGCTAAAAATAAAAAAAAAA
>NW_007741369.1:18855-23693 GCF_000696425.1 Galeopterus variegatus | reverse complement strand
AAAAAAAAAATAAGAAAGAAAAAAAGAAAGAAAAGGCATTCAAATACAAAAGGAAGTAGTGAAAATGTTGCTATTTGCTGATGACATGATCTTATATATGTAAAACCTTGAAGACCCCACCATAAAACTGTTAGAAATAATAAATACAGTAAAGTTGCAGGATAGGAAATTAGCACAAAAAAACCCAGTGGTGTTTCTATACACAAACAAGATACTCCAAGATTATTTTACAATTTCCCTGCTCCGCATCGGGGTACCAACTTCGTTCTTTTAGGAGAGAATGTTCTTTATTAAGGAAGATCTGAGCTGCTACTGGGTTGCTGCTGCTCCTAGCACCTCTCAGTGAACACAGCTAGGGAACATATATGTGAATATATCAGTATGTGTACATACATACACACATCTACAAACATTTACATCTATTCTTTATCTACTCATATATGTTGAGTTCACACCACCATCTCCAATTCCAATTCAGCATCACGGGGCTTTCCCCCACCCCATTTGTAAATCTCTTTCTCACATTGACAAACATGACTCCCATTACTCTTATTTGCTTATTCCTTTAATCTTTCTGCATGTACCGATGTCTTTTTGCCAACATTAGCCTTGTTCTCACCAACGACCTTTTTTTTTTTTTTTTTTTTTCCCCTAACCATATTCTGGCTCCACACCCTGCCTAGACAACCACCTTCTGTCCCTGAGTCTGCCCAGGTTCCTCAGCCTGCCCAGGCTCTGATACATGGGGCCAAGCCAGTCCTTAACAAAGAAGCCTCCATGACCCCACCTGGGCTTCGATTCTCTGTGGGGCGCAGCCTTGCACATGCTCTGACATCTGCAGCCGCTGCCCTATGGTCCACACTGTCCTCACCTGCTCAGTCTCCACCACTGCCTTGGGGGCCACATGGTTGGTCCTCTCTCCCCGCCCACCCTTCTGCGGCACTCTCCTTCCCCCACGCTGGAAGAAATGGATAATTGAGTTACCTGCTGGGAGGAGAAATGGTAAGGTCAGTGCTGATGTTGCCTTTTAGTTGCAGTTTGGGAATGGGCAGAAGGTGATATTTAACCATTCTGGGGTCTTCCACTAAATACTCCTTTCTCTGTCACCTCTACAATGCGTTGATAGTCTGGTCTCTAACCTTCCTCAACACCATTCTTTTAGGTCCGTATTCCTTGATTCAGTCACACCGTCATCTGTAACTATTAAGTTTTAGCATGTGCTTTAATTTTCTTATGAAAGAACTCTCTGATTAGTAAATATTTCCCAGGTATCTATCATTCCAAATGATGTAAGTTTATAAAACTAGCCAAATCTTTTATTTTGTTCGTAAAGGCCTGTATTAGTCTGTTTTTGTGCTGCTATAACAGAATACCTGAGACTAGGTATTCTGTATAAAGAACAGAGGTTTATTTGGCTTATGATTCTGGGACAGCTGCATCTGGCACAGGCCTCAGGCTGCTTCTACTCATGGCAGGAAGCGGCAGGCAGCCAATGGGTACAGGCAGTTCACATGGCAAGAGGGGGCAACAGAGAGAGAGAGGAGGTGCCAGGGTCTTTTAAACAGCCAGCTCTCCTGGAACTAACAGAGCGAGAACTCACCTACTCCCCCACCCCCCAGGGAGAGAATTAATCCATTCATGAGGGATTTGCCCCCATGACCCAAACAGCTCCCAACACTGCCACATTGGGGATCAAATTTCCACATGTGTTCTGGGGGGACAACACATCTAAACTCGATCAAGACCTTATCTTTTGTTATATCTTTTTAAAATACCATACTAAGTGACAAAACATATATTGTAACAATCTTGACGAAGTACATGGCTATCTGACTTTATAGATACTGTTTGAAATACGAATCACCAGTAGATGGTAATATCAATAGAAAGCAGGGAAAGTAACACCACCAAAGTGTTATGTAAATTGAAGCAGTCAGCAACCATGAACTTGAATGTTATTCAAGGTACTAAACTAAGCATTTCTCTATGAGAAAAGTGGCTTTAACACAATTAAGAGATTACTGGAGTGAACATCAAAGAATGAAACAGAAAACAAAACAAAAAAAAAATAGGCACTGTTTCATAATCAAAGTTTTAAGCATGCAAGGGAAAGCAACCTTGCTCGATTTCTGGAAGTTGAGACTGTGTCACCAAGTCCTTCATTGCTTGTTCCGTCCTTAATATCCATAAGTTATTATCAGCACGGACACAGCCAAACCTCTCAGTCATGGATGACTCCTCCTAGCCGGAAGGAGAAAGATAAGTCAATTCTTTCTCGAGTGATGGTGCCTTGAAAAAAAATCAGTTAATACATTTTGCACAGGGGAATCCATAGAACCTCCAGGAAGCATGGGAAAAGAAATTGAGGATTTGACACTTCCTGGGTTATAACTTTTGGTCTGAAATAGGCATCTTTTTATATTTGTTCATCATTCCTGTCTTATTTTCAATATTCTCTTATGTACCTTTGATTTCCTAAATTCCATTACAGTACCTGACATATACAAAGTGCTCATTAAGTATTTGCTATTTAAACACATTTAGGATTATTTTTGCCCTCTCTTTAATTATCACAAGAGCAGTATAAAAAATTCTGATATTCAGACAGGAAGTTCTGGTATGTTGGACAACTCTCACAAAGTTGTTTATTCATTAAAACAACTTATTGTGGTTCTGCTCACTTCAGAGCATTGGGCATAAATCTGGAAGTGAATAAAATGATTGATTATTAAGGCTGTATATTAAAAGAGCATTTAATATCAAACCAGTGATGACAAGAAAATATTTAGCTACAATCAGCCTGCCTGTGCATTAGAACAATGTAAATGTTAAAAATTTCTGTTAGGATATAGAGAAGGATTAAAAAAGATACAAGCTAGGGTGACATGAAAAGAATCATTCTTGAGTGATAATAACTTTAAAATACCTCTATTTGCTGATTTAGATTTCTAAAAGAAGAGATAATAGCCTCACATATACTTATGCTCCACAACTATTCTTTCTTAGACTTGGTTGCTATATGGAATTTTCCCGCCCATTATTAAATAATGATTTTAGACAGCAATGTTGTGTGATGGCTAGAATCTATGTGGTGTGGCAGAAACAGAAATATTCAGAAAAAGCATTAGGACTTGATGTTTAAGTTCTTGCTTTATTTCAATTCATCCTCTTTTGCTAGTTATATCATCCATTACTCCTTGTGGCAGAGACACCATTGTGTATTCAGCACACCATTTTCTCTTACTCCTGGGCATTCAAGAAGATTACATTTCCCACACTTCCTGGCATCTAGGTGGTACCATGTGTTAAGTTCTGGTCAATGGAATGTGCTCAGAAACTATGTACAGTACACCTATGACTGCTGTCTAAAGCCTTTTGCATGATATCCTTTTTATATTAATCTCTTTGATTATAAGCCAGTTGAACTCCTTGAGTAGACCCTAAAAGGAAAAATCCAGGATTCCTGTGTACCACATATGACATTGCCTGCAGAACAACTCTTGAAACTGTGATGTGAACTAAACATAAAGTTTCATTTGTTAAGCCACTGATTTTTGAAATTTGCTACAGAAACTAATATCAGGTATCCCATTACATTTCGTGCATGCAGACTGAACTCCATACTGTTAATATGGCCTGCTTCATTTATCCCTATGCCAACTTACTCTTGTGACCCTCACCTGGGTTACCTTCCCCAACACGTCTACTTTCCAAGATCTTGCATGTATTTCAAGATCCAAATCAAATACTACCTTCCCACAGATGATTCCTCCCTCATCTCCAACCAGGTGAAATTTCTCACTCCACTGAACTTATCATAAAAGAGCTTTCTTTTGGTGCTTATAATAAAATCTACTCTCTTGTATGCTTTGTATATACATATTTGCCTAGATTATAGATCTGTTTGAAGATATACATTCAGTGGTTTATTATTTATTCTGCACATAACAGTTTCTAAAATGCAAATGTTTGTTAAAATAGTGCACAATATTTGTTGACTTAAAAATATGATAAAATCAGTAGCCCTAGAATTTTGTCCATATTAAGTAAAGTTAAGATATCTAGGCTACTATGTAATTGTATTTCTGGTTGCACAGATTATTAGAATATTTTCTAAACTTATCAGCAGAGGACTACCTCCATAAAGCTTATTAGGGAATCTAGAACCAATTACAAAACCAGAAAATGCCAAGAGGATTGCTACGGTCTGAATGTTTACATCTTCCTCCCACCCCAAATTCATCTGTTGAAATTCTCACCTCCCCAAAGTGATGGAATTATCAGATGGTGATTAGGTCATTAGGGTGGATCCCTAATAATGGAATTAGTGTCCTTACAAGAGAGGCCGAAGAGAGCCCTTCACCCCTCCTGTCATGTGATCACACAGAGAGAAGTGGGCTTTCTACATCCTCATAGAGGGCCTCACCATGCTGACACCCTGATCTCAGACTTCCAGGCTCCAGAGCTGTGAGATAAATTTATAAATTTTTATGGTTTATAAGCTTCCCAGTCTATGATTTCTTTTTTTTAAATAAAAGCCCCAACGAACTAAAATAACAATATTGCTTAATCCAAAATCTAGTAGCTTGAGTAGCTAAAACTGTAGTTTCCAATGCTGAAAAACTGGAATTTTTTTTTCCTTTTTGTCTTTTTTCGTGACCAGTAACGGGATCGCAACCCTCAGTGTCGCGCCCGTACTACGACCGGCAACAGGATCGCCTCCCTCTGTGTCGCACCCGCACCGCGCTCAACCAGCGCGCGGACCGGTCTCTATATGGGATCCGAACCCTCGGCGGGAGCGCAACTGCGCTCCCAAGCGCCGCACTCTACCGAGTGCA
>NW_007741369.1:15875-18620 GCF_000696425.1 Galeopterus variegatus | reverse complement strand
TGTCTTTTTTCGTGACCAGTAACGGGATCGCAACCCTCAGTGTCGCGCCCGTACTGCGACCGGCAACAGGATCGCCTCCCTCGGTGTCAACCAGCGCGTGGACCGGTCTCTATATGGGATCCGAACCCTCGGCGGGAGCGCAACTGCGCTCTCAAGCGCCGCACTCTACCGAGTGCACCACCGGGCCGGCCCTGAAAAACTGGAATTTTTGAATAACTTTTAAAGGAGAGAAAATATTTCACTCTTAGATTAAAAAAAAAGCTTGCCTTGCTTTTAGCAAACTCTTTCTTTTAGGTCAATCCTTGGTGCTGCCCTTAAATTCTTGCCCTAAAGACACTTACGTGCCACTCAGGTCCTGGTTTCTGATTAGCAAAGCTTCAAACAAGACCCACGTACATTTCTGACCCCTGCCCGTATGAGCATTTGCTTGTTTAGCATCTATTGTTCAGTAAATTGTCTTTGTAATCTCACTCGATTTTTATCCTGAGTATTTTTTCTCCTTGGTTAATCCAATTCTATTTCACTACTAAATTCATCTGAGAGAAGATACTGCTTTCTAATTGGCCTCTTAACTAAATAAAAAGTATATATATGTGTGTGTGTGTGTATATATATATACTGTGTGTATATATATATACTTGAATACACTGGGTATATTGGCTTTTTGCAACAGGAGTGCTTCAATTCCTCATAACTAAAGCATCAGGTTGAACACCCTGTGTTCTACTTTCTTCTCTCACGGTCCCAAGCGTGGGAAGAGGATAAATGTCTGAGAGAAGAATGCACCATGGTACACATGTATGTTTCTGGATACCTGGGATGCAATCCTGCTCCCCATTTGATATCAACTTCTTACAACTTAGACTGCAAATACAATTGGGATGCACTGCAAATAAATACAATAGGTGACATGTTTCTTTAAAAGTATATTTTCAAAAAACAGTAAAATGAAAAAAAGTTATGCTTGTCCAAAAAAATTCAATTAATAGTGTGGAGAGATATAAAATGCCTGGGCAAAGAAGATCCCCTTTTGGAAGTCCTGCTGTTAGAAAACAGGAAGCTATCAATTTCTAAGACTATCTATTAATGCATTTATTCATTTCCAAAGTATTGTTTTATATGATTGTACACTACACACTGGGAGTAGTACCTAGTTTTAATCATGAGTGAGAAGACGGTGTGTATGAGTTTGTAAGAGCATATTTGCATTAATTTTTACGTGCTATGTTTTAACTTTGACTATGAAAACGTCTTTCCTTAATATATTCTTACATTTGTGTCCTTGCATTCACAAAAGAACTTCTGTGGGTTTCATGGAAACTATAAGAGATACATACACCCTTTACATTATGTGACCCTTAAATGTTGACAAGAGAGTTTATAACATAGAATGTATTTTTTCCATAAAAAGATTGAGAATACAGTGTTATGGATTGATCTAAGTACAGCTAATTCAAATGCCTTACAACTGCACTACATTTTATAAATCTTCTCATCTTAAATAATTTCAAGTATGTTATATTTAATAGCCTATTTCTAATTGGGTAAGAAGAGGCATAGAAACTCACAATCTCTGAAATTCTAGGGGAAATGTAGAAATACAAGACCCTTTTGTTAGCAAAGGTCTCTCTGTATGCTCTTGTGCTCAGGGTCATGAACACTAAGCATAACTACAGTCTTAGGATGGAATCTTACCATTTACACTTTACTTTATTCTATTTCTTAGTTTCAGGACCCCAAAGAGCTTCCTGAGGTTATTAAAAAATACTTTGTTCCTAGATGCAATTCTGTATCAAGAACGAAAAACTAAAAGAAATATAGCTTATTGCTCAAAAAAACAGATTCTGCAGTGAGAGGGATATGGGTTGGAATTCGTACTTGCCCACTTTCTATACAACCTTAATCAATTAACTGTTTGTCCTTTGGTAAGTTGTTTATTTTTTCTGAAGATATTTTCTCAGCCATAAATGTGAAGAGTGACAGTGTCTTTCAAGTTATTATCTGAATTGAAACAGGATAACAGAATGTCTACTTCTGGCTAGGATGGAGAATTTTGCAATAGGACAACAATCCTGTTAAGAACAACTTGAAAAGCCAGACAAAATTTAAAAATCATCTGTGTAAAGGCATTGGAAAATTGCAGAAGTCATGAGTACTAAAGGGACTGTCTTAGTCTATTTGGGCTGCTATAAAAAAATACTATAAACTGAGTAGTTTATAAACAACAGAAATTTATTCATTTATAGTTCTGGAGGCTGGGAAGTCCATGATCAAGGCAGATTCTATGCCAGTTGAGGACCCTCTTTCTGGCTCAGAGTGACCATTATCTGTGTTCACACCTGGTGGAAGGGGCAAGGCAGTTTTCTGGAGTCCTTTTTGTAAGGATACTAATCCCATTCATGAGGGTCCACCCCCATGACTTGATCACCCCCGAAGGACCCCACCTCCTAACACCATCACATTGGAGATGAGAATTTCAACATATGAATTTGATGGGGACATAAACATTCAGACAACAGCAGGGACTAAAGCCATGGAGTGGGAAGAACCTCTGAAAGGCTAGCTGAAGGTGTGGGGCTGATTTTCTCCTCGAGGCATTTCCTGATTCCTGTTATGAACTAGCATCTGGGAATCCAGGATTGGTGAAGGAGCAAGGCCATTGTCAAGTTAAAAAAACCCAGCAGAGGGGCCGGCCCGGTGGCGCACTGGATAAATGTGCCGCTTGGGAAGCGCGGCGGCGCTCCC
>NW_007741369.1:12826-14875 GCF_000696425.1 Galeopterus variegatus | reverse complement strand
GGGTTGCAATCCGTTGCCGGACACGGAAAAAGACAAAAGACAAAAAAAAAAAAAAAACAAACAAAAAAACCCCAGCAGAACTTTAGCTGACACTTGAAGAATATCAACACAACATTTCTTTCTTAGTAAATTTTCTGAAGTCTCAGTCATTCAAAAATCATGTATCTTGTCCATTAGTCTGCCGTATAAGCAGAATATAACAGAAATGGCTTATCTCTATACCACATAATTTCAGCTTGGATATCAACTTGGGCTGGAGGATCTGCTTCAAAGGTGGCTCTCTTATAGGTATGACAAATAGTGCTGGCTGTTAACTGGGAGCTCAGAAGTAGCAGTTTGCTGGGAGCTCAGATTCTCTGTGTGTGGGCTTCTTCATAGGGCTACTCGGGATTCCTTGTAAAATGGTCACTAGTTTATAAGTGTTGGAATAGGTCCAGGAAGCTGAAATATTTATGACCTAATCTTAAATGTCCAGAATGTTAGTTTCACCCCCGTTTATTGGTCAAGCAAATTACTAAGGTCTCTCTGAATTCAGAGAGAAAGGAATTAGTCTTCAACTATCAGTGGGACAAACTGCTATGAATCTGTTATCATCTTTAATTTACTACATTAAGAAACAATACTATATGATATGAAACCAAGGAAAAATGCACAGAACGAGAACAGACAACAGGTGATATGGATACTGGAGTAAAGAGATAAGAATGCTAAAATAGCTATTATTAATATGTTATAAACAATAGAGGAAAAGATAGAAAAATAGATCAAAAGATTGAATTTACCCAAGAGAATTTGAATATTTTTAAAAAGTCAAGTGGAAATCCTAGAACTTAAACATACAATACCAGAGATTAAGAAAGTAATGGACAGATTTAACAGTGTAGCACATATTCTAGAGCACAAAACTAATAAACAATAAAACACATTATACAACATATCCAAACTAAGTGCACAATAACTAAAAAAAATCGAAAGCCTTTGTTAGGCATACCTTAGTAAAGTTGATGAGAAGCAATGACCAAGATAAAATCTTAAAACTAGCCAGGGGAGGGGAAAAAAAGTTACCTTAAAAGAACAATTCCTGACTTCACAGAAATTATGAAAAACCAGAACACGATGAATAGACAGACACCTTTTAAGTAGTGAAAGAAATGAACTGAAAACAAAGTCTTCTGTACCAAAGAAAAATATTCTTCAAAAATGAAGGTGAAATAAAGATATTTTCAAGCAAATGAAAACTCAGAGACTTCATTACCAGCATGATTTCACTTGAAGAAATGCTAATAAAAGTTATTTAGATTGCAATATAGAAATGAAAGATAAAAGGAAGGTGATGGAGTTGGATGTGTTGTCCCCTCCAAAACGCATGTGGAAATTTGATCTCCAATGTGGCAGTGTTGGAAACTGATTGAGTCATGGGGGTGGATCCCTCATGAATGGATTACCGATCTCCTTGGGGGAGGGGGTAAATGAGTGAGTTCTCACTCTATTAGTTCCTGCGAGCTTGTTGCTTAAAAAGACCCTGGCACCCACTCTCTGTCTCTCATGCTTCCTCTCGCCATGTGATCTGCTTGTACCTGCTGGCTGCCTGCCACTTTCTGCCATGAGTAGAAGCAGCCTGAGGCCCATGCCAGATGCAGCTGTCCCAGAATCGTAAGCCAAATAAACCTCTTTCCTTTATAAATTACCCAGTCTCAGGTATTTCTGTTGTAGCAACACAAAATGGACTAAAACAGAAGGGTAATTAATGGGAAAGATAAATATGCAAGTAAATGAAAGTGAATTTTCACCGTATAGCACAATATTGTTATGTCATACAAAACTTAAAATTATGTAAAATTTGCATGACAACAGCAACATAAGAAACTGGAATGGGTAAATGAAGGAAAAGTGTTTTATGTTTCTAACATTAACAGGAAAGTGGGAAATATTGTTTTTTAGAAGTAATATATAAAAAAAAACATAATTGCTAAATAGGCACTAAGAGAATGGTCCAAAGTATGCAATAAATAGAAAATAAAATAATCTTAAAAGTTTTGTTAACTCAAA
>NW_007741369.1:9799-12086 GCF_000696425.1 Galeopterus variegatus | reverse complement strand
ACATAATTGCTAAATAGGCACTAAGAGAATGGTCCAAAGTATGCAATAAATAGAAAATAAAATAATCTTAAAAGTTTTGTTAACTCAAAAAAGTAAAGGGAGAGATAGTATAAAGCTATTGGGTTAAATAAAAAAAAAAGAGTAGGTAGAAACCCAAGTATGCAGTAATTACATTAAATTAAATAGACTAAATTCTTCAAGAAAAAAAGACCAATATTTTCATATTATATTGAAAAGCAAAATAAAATTATATATTGCTCACATTAAAACAAACGTATATACAAAACTCATAAATATTGAAAGTAAAAGAATGGCAATAGATATGCCATGCAAAACTAACCAAAACAAAGCTGATACATTTTTATAGTAATGTAAAACATAGAAAATGGCCCAAAAAACCCCCAAAAAACTGATATTAAAGAGGAATCTTTTACAATGATAATAAGGTCAACCTACAAAGAATGTTTCACAATTCAAAATTACCATTCACAAGTAACATTGTTTTAAAACATATTAAGCNATACTTACTAAAATAGACACTGCTGATTCATAAAGCAAACTTCAACAAATGTTAAAAGACACAAAAATCCAGATTACATTCTCTGATTTTAGTGGAATTAAGCTAGAAATTATTAACAAAAGAATAAAAGAGAGAATGAATATAAGACAATTCATTTATCTCTCATTTTTTAAAAAAATTCTATTTTCTTGTTGTTGATTTGCTATTCTTTTATCTAGCTTCTTGGGACAGAAACTTTGATCATTCATTTTCAGACTTTCATTGTCTAATATTCTTTATTTCTAATTATTTCCTTAATCCATGGATTATTTAGAAGTGTACTGCTTAATTTCCAAGAGAAACTACAAGAAAAATTCAGAAATATTTTAAACTGGATGATAAGGAAAAATATATTGTTACAGAATGGACTCTACAGAGAAGCAGTCAGCACTCAGAGGGTTGGAGAGTCAGATATTTTATTTTGCCTGTGGGCCCAAATGAGCTAGTGCTCCAAGACCTGAGCCCGGAGCTTAGGTTTTACAGGGTTTATATAGACTGACTCTTTCGGATTCTTTAAGTTTTGCTTTCTCAGCATTCATGTAGCTAGTGCAATAGCTATTGCAATAAGCAAGTGCGGTTACAGGAGTGAGAGTGTGAGCAGTTGATTAACAGTAAGGCTGATGCAACAAACAGGTACTATTTTAAAGGCAAAACAGGCTACTGAAAGAACTAATTGTGAATCTTGAATTTTNCAGGTACTATTTTAAAGGCAAAACAGGCTACTGAAAGAACTAATTGTGAATCTTGAATTTTCCTAACAACATTAGTGCTCAGAGGAGAATTCATAGTCTCACAGTCATATGTTAGAGATAATGAAAGTCTGAAAGTGAATGATTTAAGTTTCTATCTCAATCCACTAGCTAGAAGAACAGCTAATCAACACCAAAGAAAGTAGAATGAAAAAAAATTGAGGAGAAATTAGTGAAGTAGGAAATAAATGTATAAGAAAGAAAATCAACAAAGCCAAAAGTTAGCTGTTGGGTATATATATATATAAATCAATAATTCAGTAACAGTAGTGACCAGGAGGAGGAAAATGCACAGATTACTAATGGCAGGAAAAAAAAGTATATATAATCAAGAATAAAAACTGGGCATCACTTCTTTATCAAATAATAAATAGATTAAAAATACTATTATAAATAAATTTACATTAATTAATTTGAAATTTTAGATAAAATTTAAAAATTGTCTGAGCAAATGCAACTTACCATGGCTGAAACATGAAAAAATTGAAATTTTGAATATTACAAAATCTATGAAAGGATTGAAATCTATTACTTAAAAAATTTCCATAACAAGAATCCCAAGCCTAGTTGACTTCACTTGTCAATTGTCCCACACATTTAAAGAACAGGTGGGTCCAGACTTAACCCAATTCTTCCAGAGAATAGATGTGTCCTGTAAAATGTTTGGATCCTATAAAACACAGATACTAAGACACCATTATATGTATAAGAAATTTATTTGAGAAAATCTTCATGAAGAATAGAGGGAGAAGAAACAAGAATAGGCTAGGAGAGCCTTCTCTCACAGTTCAAGACTATGATATGTGTCTTACTCCTGGGGACAGAGAGTAGAAAGGAAGGTGGATTAGGTAAAAAGAACTTGGAGACCACAGAGTTCTGAGAAAGTATTGGGCAGGTGGATGGCTATTCTTTTTTTTCTTTTTTCCTTCTTGTCTTTTTTACTGACCGGTAACAGGATTGCAACCCTCGGTGTCGCACC
>NW_007741369.1:0-9215 GCF_000696425.1 Galeopterus variegatus | reverse complement strand
GCAGGAGCGCTGCCATGCTCCCAAGCGGCGCACTCTCCAGTGCGCCACCGGGCCGGCCCTGGATGGCTATTCTCTGAGCAAAATTAGAGGGGCCTTATATAGGAATGAGATAGCTCTACTGCCCCTCATGTGATCAATCACTTGCTGGGATCAGATGGGGAATAGTATAGTCTTGACAGAGACAGATATAAAGGCATAGTAGAAATAGGTTGTCATACAACTATGCCCCACAGTGCAGATTCTCTAAAAAGAAAATCTTAGTGGCATTCTTTCATGGCTGCCAACTGTAGAATTTAATAAAATATTTTAATCTCATTTTGCAAAGACAAAACAAAATACAGATAATCAAAGGCAATACAAGAAAGAAAAATTAAAGACCAATGTCTCCCCTGAAGAAAGACTCAAAAGTCATGAAAATTAACAAATCGTTTCAGTTATATATAAAATTGATCATGCATCATAACCAAGTTGTTTGTTTTAGAATACATTTTGGAATTATATTTGAAAAATCAATTGATCAATCCAATTAATCAAAGTAGTTTATGATCATCTTAATAGAGACAGAAAAAAATAATTTAACAATATTTAACATCCATTTTTAAAAACAAAGACTTAGCACACCAGGAATAGTTGATGTCCTTAAGCTCATAAAGCAAATTTCAGAGATAATGGTCAATTATAGAAAGCTTCATCCTTGTAATCAGAAATGGGACAAAGAATGTTTGCTGTTATGATTTTATTTCAACATACAACAATTTACTGGAATTTCTAGCCAGTGGAATATGGAAAGAAGACAAAAAGATATAATAATTGGAAAATTGTGAATAAAAATATTTGCTGACAGCATCATGGAATCCTAAAGAATTCATCAAAAACCCTAAAGTACCTACAGAAAAAAACGGTAGAAATAATAGGAGAACTGGGCAAGATCCACCTGTCATTGCCTTGCTTCTGAAACCAGAATATTTCACTCTTTCTGGTTGTTATGATATTCAGCTTTGTCAGTACAGGGCTCTGGGTACATCCTGAAGGATAAAAAGACTTATATTTTTTCTTCCCGGATATGGTGTGGTTTAGTCAGGCATGTGATGGCCAGTAGCATGGGCCCCTCACCCTGTTCAAATTTTCCAAGCACCTGAGAGAGCCATTTCTTTCTTTTTTTTTTTTTTTTGTCCTTTTTGTGACCAGTAAGGGGATCGCAACCCTTGGCTTGGTGTCGCCTGCACCGCGCTCAGCCAGTGAGCGCACCAGCCATCCCTATATAGGATCCGAACCCGCGGTGGGAGCGCCACTGCACTCCCAGCGCCGTACTCTCCCGAGTGCGCCATGGGGTCTGCCCTGAGAGAGCCATTTCTAAGAGTTTCTAAGGGGCACAGCCCCTCCCTGTAGTTGACTTATTTCAGAACCCCTCAGGTTGCTTTGCAAGCAGTTCTAAGACATTATGCCGTCTTGTGGCAGCTTCTCCTGGCACACAGAGAATTCTTTCCAGTGAGTCCCACCAGTGTGGCACTGACAAGGATGTCTTCTGTCAGCACAGCACCTCCTAGAGGATGGCTTCCCATGTACTCAGAGGGTGGCTTTGCAGTGAATCCCACTGGTGTGGCACCTCAGTGAACCTCTCAAGTGTCCAGTGAGAGATGGACACACAATCTCAAATGAGGTCTGGATCTCAGTCCTTTTGGAGGGGGATGCAGCTTTTCCAGATGTGTTCTTTCTTATGGGTCAGTTCTAGGACTCAGTCCTAGGGCAACTGGTTTCTCCTCATGTCTGATTTTCCTGTATTCCTTAGAACTGTCTTTAACCTTTAGTAATCATTCCCCCATTATCGTGATCCTCTATTATACTTAATAACTACTCATATTAAATTTCTCCTGTTCAAATACTCTGTTTTCTGTCTCCTGATTGGACCCAGGCAGATGCAAACGCTATGTAGGATCATGCACCCATGAGAAAAAAGTATAAAATATCTTGAAAAAATTAAAAGAAACCAAACACTAATTAAGGCAGAGACATACCTTGGATTAAAAGATCAGTATTTTACAGATATAAATTTTTCTCAAATTTTTCTGTAGATCCAGTGTACTCACAGTCAATATTACAACATGGTTTCCATGGGAACTGACATACATAAATACACACACACACACATGCACACACACACGCGCACACACACAGGCACACACACACACACTCACACACACATATGGAAATGCAAAAGACCAAGAATAGGCAAGACAATTTTAAGGAATTAGTAAAAACTGTAGGACTTATGATATCAGATATAAGGGCCTATTATAAAGTGTAATAATTTACCATTGTGCTATTGTTTCAAGGACAGACAAATAAGTTCATGGAACAGAATAGAAAGCCTAGAAAGAAATCCACACATATAATGCTAGGTGATTTATGCACTGGTGACCCTTCAGTGTAGTGGGGAGAGAATGTACTTTTCAACAGTTACTGCTGAGGCTATTGATTACCCATATGTCAAAAATGAATCTTGGCCATAAGTTGCCCCATCCACAAAATCAATTCTACATGGTATATAGAACTAAGTGTGAAAGATAAAATATTAAAAATTTTAAAGGAAACATAGGGGAACTTCTTTAAAGCCTTGTTGTAGGCGAAGTTTTCTTAAGACTATGAAAGCATTTAACTATAAATGAAAAAACTAAGTAAATTGAACTGCATTCAAATTAAACATCTCTGTCCATCAAAAGACATGATTACAGGTGTGAATAGACAAGGCACAGAGTGAGGGCAAGAAAATACGTTTTCAGTACATGTATTCAGCAAAGACCGGTTTCCAGAATATGTAGAGAACCCTACATATCCATAGGGGGAAAAAAGGAAACAAGTAGAAGAGTGGGCAAAAGAAAATATTCAAATGGCCAGGACACATAAAATGCTACTCAACTTTATTTGCCAAATAAAGTAAGACACTGCTACTTAACTAATAGTGTAAAATAAAAAAGACAGACAATTCCTAGTTCTGAGATAGATGTAGGACAACTGAAAATCTCATTTATTTCTAATGGGAGTGTAAACTTATTAAAGCACTTTGGAAGCAGTTTGGAAATGTTTACATACCCTATAAGTCCAGAAAGTCCTAGATAGGTACCAAACAAAATGTGTACATATATTCACAAAGTGACACGTGCTCAGTTTCCCCAGGTTCCGGTTTCAGGACAGGCCTCTGGGTTTCGAGCCACTCCCTGAAGTCTCAGGCCCCCTCCTCTTGGCTCCCCGCTGGAGGAAAGCTACTGATGCTTGTTAGACCTATTTTCAGCACCAACACAGGGAAAATGAGAAAAGGGGCTGGCTCATGTAAATCTAGTGGCATACGCAATAGAGAGCACAGAATATTCTTGACTATGCCTGGTGCATGTGGTAGGATCTGACCAGTGAACATGCTCCAGGAAGAGACCAACTGAGCTTGTGCAAAACTAAATGTTACATAATTGGGAGCCACCCCCTTAATTGAATATTCATTAGATAGAGAAACTATAACAGCCAAAATCAACTGAAGGCAGGGTTGCTGCTCACTTTCCTGGAGGCAGATGGCACTTGGCTGGCTGAGGTGTATATATTTTACTTTGCATCAGACTTACTCTCAGCAAGCAGCTGCTCATTCTCTTGAGCCAGGCTGCACTCTGTGCTGAACTTTAAGTATGTTTTTCTTGCTTTTGTGTTAAATTTGATGTCTGTACTGAACTTACTTTTGTGTTAGACTTGGTGTGGGCCCGGCTCAGTCTCTGGAGTATGCCGCACTCTCTCTGTGGAACCTGTGTTTCTTATCTGTGATATTAAACCTGTTCTCACTTTCTACTGTGACTTTGCCCTTGAATTCTTTCCTGTGGTGGAGTCAAGAACCTGGTAGGAGGATAGAGTGGGTCAAAGGACGACTGCCGGGCCTCCTGGACCTGACCTCCCACATCACTAGCACGTGGAGGATCAGGGACTAAAATAAAGAGAGGGAAATTTGAGTGCTGGTAGTATTCTGTTTCTTGATTTGGGGATGATTATAGGATTATGCTCATTTTAAGAAGGTTCATCCAGTGGTCTATGCAGGATTTGTGAACTTTTTTGTATGTACATTAAACACTATAATATTTTTTAAAAAGAAAAAAGCAAAATAATGCATGTGAAACAATGACCACAGGGCCAGTGTGAAATAAACTGTCAGCAAGAATTTGGTCATAGTATTAAAATAATTTATCAGCTGAGTGATTAGATGTGAGTGGAGATTGAGAATATAAGGAGCAGTGAGACTCGCCGGCCATTCTCAAGGAGGAACTGAGGCTGAGGACTTTTAACTCCTGTACTTTGTTGACTGTCATTTGGTCATAGTATTAAAATAATTTATCAGCTGAGTGATTAGATGTGAGTGGAGATTGAGAATATAAGGAGCAGTGAGACTCACCGGCCATTCTCAAGGAGGAACTGAGGCTGAGGACTTTTAACTCCTGTACTTTGTTGACTGTAAATTTAAATCCTGTCTCAACCAAAGCCTTTTCTTCCTTCAGGAAGAAAAGACCATGAGGGTATCCTCCATTTGAGTGAGAAACTGAAATTCAAAATCTGCATTGAGAAAGTCAATCTGAATTGACTTTATTTTTGTTTATTTAGACTTCGGTTTTTAGAGCAGTTTAAGGTTTACAGAAAAATCAAACAGGAAATACAGAGTTCCCACATATGCACTCGCCCTACAGATTTCACCCTTGCCAGCCCCTGCAATTTGCTGGAAATGGGAGGGGATTTTTTTCTCCCGTCTTCATCCTGACAATGTGAGGAGTTTCCTAAAGGTAAAGCTCATGAAAGTGTGGGGGCCTCCCTAAAACTGGGTCCCCAAGGATTTTTAATCCCTCAAGGTAACCCATGCTGAGAGTCCAGCAACTAGTTAATTGCCTGTTAAGTGTTCCCACCAAGGTCTACCAGCAGCTTCTGCTCCCAGACAGCTATGATTTCTGTATTCACCTCTCTAGTTTTGGGGGCGAAGATTTGCCCTGTGACCTCAATTCTCTGACAGATTTAAGAAGAGCTGTTAGTTTTCAATTTATTCAGCTTTTTTCTTGTGAGGGTGGAATGATGACTTCCAAGGTCTTTACACAACTGACTAGAAGCTGAAAGATGCTGATTTTTTAACTATGTAAGCATACACATAATATGTATACCTCGGCACAGATATGTAAAATGCAAATATAATAAAACAAAGACCTCTTCTAAAAAAATTGAAACAATATAAATACACCTAGGCATAAGTGAATCTTAGTATCACTTTTATTTTGGACATATAAATTCAAATTAATTCCATTTTATAATAATGTTTACATGGTGAGTATTTCTAACTCATGCTAAGTACCTCTCCACATTCAAAATCAATCAGAGTCTTGAAGGAACAAGTATATTTTATAAGGTAGGATGTTAATATTATTTTATGTACTTTGTTCTTCCTAAATCCATTATTCTTTTCTCCCGAAACCACTAGCTTCTAAGTGCCTGAGCTTGATAAACATCCACTCCACAAACTTAAATTTGATACCCCCTCGCTAGATCCCCCCAGTAATTAATGTCAGATTCCTTCCTTCCAAAATCTTCTTTGTCAACTGTAAAACCCCCAGTGTCCAGCAGCTTCCACAGCTCCTTGCATTCATATCAGGAATCTTACGGTTTCTAGGAAGTGCCAAAGGTTTGCCCCTTCCTTCTAATTATAATCCAAGACTGTAAAAAAAAATACTGTATGGCTCGAGAGCCTCAGAAAAATGTCTTTATTTTGAGCATCTCAGGCAATTTTGCCTGTTCCGTTGTTTATACTATTAAAAAATATCTCACAGTGCTACTTGTCATTTTGCATTCATCCATATACAGATATTTTTGTGTCGTGCAGTGACAATGAAGTCACCTTTTTACCTAATTGCATTGGCATGCCTCTGATCAAATAAATTAACATCATCATCTCAACTGACTCACTTGACGGAAATGAAATGCAGCATGCCCGCGTGGGTGTTGACCCACATAACCCCATTCTCAGTATGGGAGATATTCATGTGTTTTGGTGTTAATAAGCCTTAAGAAGTAGCACGTTTTTTGTATTTATCTTCGTGTCCCAGGTAATGTTCTTAAGTCTGTTCTCTATGATACATTCTCTGAAATACAAGTGTCTTAAAAAGGGCAATGGTAGAAAAAGCCATCTGATTTTTAACTAGTCTATGGGATATTATGAACAATTATTGGCAAATGGAATCCTATTGCTCTGACCAAGTGATGCAGTTGAGTTTGGGTTGTCAATTTTAGAATATGTGTAGGTTTTTGAACAGATGTATAATTTTCAGATTTTTCAAGAAAGGTCAGGAATGTGACATGATTGTCACAAGATCTATGTTTAACTGCCTGTGCTTTGTTTACTTCAATCTAAATCCTTCTCTCATTAAAAAAAATTCAATTATCACAACTTTCAAAAGGAAAAACAAACTTTGTTTTTATTTACTTGGGAAACTAAAACTAGAACAATATTTTTTTATTACCAGTTTCATATTTACAAATTCAAAATAGAAAGAAGGTCACAGTAAAGGAAGAATAAAGAGGTGGAAAAATACTTCTAAATTTGTCACAATTTGTATAGATCGTGATATAGTCAGAGACAGAGATTATGTTTTATTCATCTGTGGAATCCCTACTTAGTCCAGTTGTAGCAGATAAAAGGTTGTCAACACATGTTTGTTAATGTAATCACTGCATATATACACTTCCTCTGATCTTTTTGGGGGCAAACATTGTCACTGATTTATGTTCTATTTACACGTAGCAGATAGAGGAATGCCTTATGTAAAAGTTTAAATTTATTATGGCCAGGGTTAAACACATCCTCTTTCCTCTATAACCTTTCCAATATCAGCACGTGAAAGTACAGGCTCCAGATTTAGACTGTCTGGGATCAAGTCTCAGCTCTGTTACTTATCATCTGTCTGACATGGATACAGTGTTGGCCATTTCTGTGCCTGTATTTTCTCATTTGTCAAGCTAGAGTTAGAATAATAAGGCCTACCTTATATGGTAGTTGTAAAACAACATTTGGCACTCTGCCTGGCACATGAAAATAGCCATTAGTAATTAGCTATTATAAATTCCTATTATTTTAAAATGATCACTACTAGTCTCCCAGCTAACCAGGGACCAAATGTTAATCCTTCATTAGCAGTTTATCAATTGAGTATCAGTTACGTATAAGAAATTCTACTAAATATTGGAGTCACTAAAAAGGCAATTAAACAATAAAAAGAATATAATGTGAGGAATTTTATGATATGGAAAATAATAGGAAGCAATGAAAACAGTAAGTAGAGAGGAACATAGCCGGGGAGCTATGTTCACTGAGAATTGTTATGAATAGATGCTGAATTTTGTCAAATTATTTTTTGCATCGATTAAGATGATCATATTTTTATTATACTTTTGATATGATAAATTACATTAATTGAATTTCCATGTTAAGCCACCATGAACTCTTGGGATAAACCATACTTAATCAGAATGTATTATCCTTTATATGTATGGCTTGAATTGCTAAAATTTTAAGAAAGGCCTGAAGGAGGTTGGTCTGTTTTCTTCAAACGTCTTCATATGATTTTGGTGTTAAGGTAATGCTTGTCTCAGAATGAGTTGGGGAGTGTGATTTCCTTTTCACTTTTCTTGAAGAGTTGGTGCAGAATTACTATTACTTTTTTCTTTAATATTAGGTAGAATTCACCAGTGAAGGCATTTGGTACTAAGTCTTTCTTGAGAGAAGGTTTTAAACAATAAGTTCCATTTATTTAGTAGATACACAGTTTTTCAGATTATCTATTACCTTTTGCATGAGCTTTGGTAGTTTGTGACTTTCAAGGAATATGTCCATTTCATCTAAGTTGTTGAATTTATTGACATAGTTATTCTTTATATTCCCTTACTCATACTTATAGAATGAATAAGAATATCACTTTAACAATCCTGGTTTTCATAATTGTGTCTTCTTTTTTTCCTGATAAGTCTCATTAGACATGTATCGATTTCATCAATCTTTTCAAAGAAATAATTTTTAGAATGAATAAGAATATCACTTTAACAATCCTGGTTTTCATAATTGTGTCTTCTTTCTTTCCTGATAAGTCTCATTAGACATGTATCGATTTCATCAATCTTTTCAAAGAAATAATTTTTTGTTTTATTAACTTGTCTATTAGTTTTCTATTTATTTATTTTCTTATGTTTTTTATTTCCTTTTATGAAACAAAAGCCTATAGTACCTATTAGGATTCACTCTTGTTCTACATCCTATGGGTTTTGACAAATGTGTAATGACATGTATTCACCATTAGAGTATCATACAATAATACTTTACCGCTCTAATAAATCCCCTGTGCTCTACATATTGATCTCTCCCTCCCCCAACACCAACACCACTGGCAACCACTAATTTTTTTACTTGTCTCTTTGATTTTTGTGTTTTTTTTCATAGAATATCATATTGTTGGAATCATAAAGTAAGTAGTCTTTTAAGATTGTCTACTTTCACTTAGCAGTATGCAATTAAATTTTCTCCATGTCTCTTCATAGCTTGATAACTAATTTCTTTTTAACACTGAATAATGTGACATTGTCTGAATATACAAACTGTGGTTTGTTTATCCATTCACCAGCTGAAGGACATCTTGCTTCCTTCAAGGTGTTGGCAATTAATAATAAAGCTGCTATAAATTTTGTGTGCATATTTGTGTGTGGACATCATTTTCAACTTATTTGAGTAAATACCAGGAAACACAATACTGGATTGTTTGGAAAACATATTTAGTGTAAGAAACTGCTAAACTTGCTTCCAAACTACATTTTATCACTGTCTTACTATTTTGCAATCCCACCAGCAATGAATTAAAGTTCCTGTTTCTCCACATCCTCAACAGCATTTGGTATTGTCAGTGTTTTGGATGTTAGCCATTCTAACAGTTGTGTAATGATATGAAAGTACTTCAGAAAGTTGGTGGAAAAATGGAATTAAAAGATAATACAAAATTCCCATGAACTTTTCGAAGACCCCTCATATTTCATTGTTTTAATTTGTATCCCTGATGACACATGATATTGAGGATTTTTTACATGCTTATTTGCCATCTGTATATCTTTCGAGTGGTGCCTGTACAGATGTTTTGCCCATTTTTTCAGTTGGGTTACTTGGTTACTTA
>NW_007741368.1:25278-25645 GCF_000696425.1 Galeopterus variegatus | reverse complement strand
CTCTCCACCTCAACTCAAGTCTAACCCTTTAGCAGCAAGAATATGCTTTGTGCCGTCATCCGCGTGTTGGTAAAACCACACTTCTGCAGTTCTTACTGATTGGGCTGGGGTGGAAAGGAGCCGTTCTGGGAAAAGGCTACAGCCTTTTCTTGTGTTTATCTACTTTCTAGAACTTTTACAAGAAGAAATACTTCTCAATTTGTCTTATGCCTTTGGTGATTTTCAGAGCCCTGAAATAGTCGTTTTAGGTCATTTTCAGTTTTATATTTGGTTTTTTGTTGTTGATATTTCCTTGTTTCTGCAGAGAGAACTCAACTTACTGTTCATGGCAACTTACCTGGAAGTGTCTTTCAAGCTGAATTTCAAT
>NW_007741368.1:24582-24986 GCF_000696425.1 Galeopterus variegatus | reverse complement strand
AGGCCAGGGGTGTCTTAGAGGCAGGCCAGGCCAGGGTGGCTCTTAGCACCAAGACAGGCCAAGGGGCCCCTGGACAGGCCAGTCAAGGGGGCACTTAGTGGCAGGGGTGCCCTTATGGCAGTGGTCCCCTAGGGGCAGACCAGTAAAGGGGGGCCACATGGCAGCCCAGGCCAGTGGGTTCCTTGGGCAGGCCAGTCCAGCACTTAGCAGTAAGAGGCCCTTGGCAGCATGCCTGGGCAGGGTAGTCCTTAGTGGTGGCAAGGGCACAGGAGTCCTAGAAGCAGGCCAGGTCATGGGGGCATGTAGTGGAAGGCAAGCCCAGGCAAGGGGGCCCTTAGCAGTAGAGCAGGCCTGGACAGAGGTGGCCCATAGTACAAAGCCAGGAGGGCCCTGGAGACAGGCTG
>NW_007741368.1:6915-22482 GCF_000696425.1 Galeopterus variegatus | reverse complement strand
TGTAACATAGCAAGGCTGCTGGCTCAAAGACAGACAGGTTACTGATTTATATGTAAAGATACTGGGAAATTGATTTAAGAAGGGATGTTTGCTAAGATCAAGCTTTTGTTGGTGGACCACTTAATTGCCTTAATAGAATGTCAATTGAACTTGTTTTTACTGAATGTTACCACTTTCTATTGTTAAACTTGTTAAAACTTTAACTTCACATATGTCTCTTCTTGTAGCTTCCTGGGCTGGAGAATAAATGCAGGAAGAGAACCCCAATTCGGAGTTAATTTTCCAAATGGAAGGAATGCCTCCCATTTGAGGGTTCTGGGAAGTTAACCACTTTGGGGCTTCTACTGTTCATAAGAGATGGGCTTTGAGTAATCCTTTGTGGCTCCATCACCCAGGGGAAGAGAGGTGACAAATCCATGGGGGGCAAAGCAACACTTCCTTCCTTCCTTCCTTCCTTCCTTCCTTCCTTCCTTCCTTCCTTCCTTCCTTCCTGCTTTCCTTCCTTCCTTCCTTCCTCCCTTCATTCCTTTCTTCCTTCCTTCTTTCATTCCTTTATTCCTTCTTTCCTTCCTTCCCTTTCTTTCTTTCTTTGGGGTCTCTCTCTCTCTCTCTCTCCTTCTNAAGCATATGTACTTCACAGGGCCTGTTTTTCCAAAGCCTTGCAGTTTCAAATATTGACCTTACACAAAATTTCACCCAGGCTATTGAGTCTCTGTTGTAAGATAAAGAGTTGTAATATAGCAAGGCTGCTGGCTCAAAGACAGACAGGTTACTGATTTATATGTAAAGATACTGGGAAATTGATTTAAGAAGGGATGTTTGCTAAGATCAAGTTTTTGTTGGCGGACCACTTAATTGCCTTAATAGAATGTCAATCGAACTTGTTTTTACTGAATGTTACCACTTTCTATTGTTAAACTTGTTAAAACTTTAACTTCACCTATGTCTCTTCCTGTAGCTTCCTGGGCTGGAGAATAAATGCAGGAAGAGAACCCCAATTCGGGGTTAATTTTCCAAATAGAAGGAATGCCTCTCACTTGAGGGTTCTGGGAAGTTAACCACTTTGGGGCTTCTACTGTTCATAAGAGATGGGCTTTGAGTAATCCTTTGTGGCTCCGTCACACAGGGGAAGAGGGGTGACAAATCCACGGGGAGCAAAGCAACACTTCCTTGCTTCCTTCCTTCCTCCCTTCATTCCTTTCTTCCTTCCTTCTTTCATTCCCTTATTCCTTCTTTCCTTCCTTCCTTCCTTCCTTCCTTCCTTCCTTCCTTCCTTCCTTCCTTCTTTCTTTCCTTCCTTCCTTCTTTCTTTCCTTCCTTCCTTCTTTCTTTCCTTCCTTCCTTCTTTCTTTCCTTCCTTCCCTTTCTTTCTTTCTTTGGGGTCTCTCTCTCTCTCTCCTTCTTTTCTCCTTATTTCTTTCCTCTTTCTTCTAGCCCACCTACATTCCTCCTGGCCTGCCCTGTCACTAAAAACATCCCTGTCCTGGACTCCCACCGGGCCCCCAAGAAAGAAAGAAATACCCCACTAGGGGACCCCCAGCATGGCCTGCCTCTGAGAGGCACCCTGGACTGGCCAGGCCTGTCCTGCCACTAACAGTGCTTCTGGACTTTCCTGGCCTGCTACTAATGGTGCCCTGGGCAGGCCTGCCATTAAAGGCCCTACTGGACCTGACCAGGTTTACAGAAGAGACCCACTGGCTGGGCCTGCCTCAGGGCTGCCCTGGCCTGGCCTGCCTCTAAGAAACCCCCATGGGGAGGTCAGTCCAGGGTGGCTGCAGCACTAAGCAGACCAAGGGGACTGTGGTTCAGGCCATTCAAAGAGGGCCCTCAGAGACAGGGCAAGCCAGGACAGGTGATCTCTTAGAGACAGGGCAGGAGGGCTCTTAGCGCAAAGACAGGCCAAGGGTGCCCAGGGACAGGCCAGTCAAGGGGAGCACTTAGTGACATGTGTGTCCTTAGTGGCAGGATGGCCCTTATGGCTGTGGCCCACTAGTGGCAGAGAAGTAAAGGGGGGCCCTATGGCAGGACAACCAGTGGGTTCCTTGGGCAGGTCAGTTCAGGCTGGTCCTGAGCAGAAAGAGGCTCTTGGCATCATGCCTAGCCAGGGCAGCCCNCCCTCAGAGGCAGGGCAAGCCAGGACAGGTGATCTCTTAGGGACAGGGCAGGGGGGTTCTTAGCACAAAAACAAGCCAAGGGTGCCCAGGGACAGGCCAGTCAAGGGGAGCACTTAGTGACATGTGTGTCTTTAGGGGCAGGGTGGCCCTTATGGCTGTGGCCCACTAGTGGCAGAGAAGTAAAGGGGGGCCCTATGCCAGGACAACCAGTGGGTTCCTTGGGCAGGCCAGTTCAGGCTGGTCCTGAGCAGAAAGAGGCTCTTGGCATCATGCCTAGCCAGGGCAGCCCTTAGTGGTAGGCAAGGGCACAGGGGCTCTAGGGGCAGGACAGGCCATAGGTTCCCTTGGTGGAAGGGAAGCCAAGGCAGGGGTCCCCTTAGCAGCAGTCCAAGCCAGGACAAAGGTGGCTCATAGTGCCAGGCCAGCTAAGGCCAGCAGGGCCCAGTGGAAATCCCCGAACAGGTCTTGGGGGTCCTTGGCTCTGAGTCAGGCTGGGCCAGGCAAGAAGGGTCCTAGGTCCAGACCAGGCCAGGCTAGGGGAGCCCTAGTGGCAGGCCAGTCAAAGCCAGGGCTTCCTAAGGAGCAGGCCAGGTCAGGCTGGGAGGTACTTGTGGTAGGCCTGCCTGGCGAGGGGAGCCCTAGTGGCAGGCCAGGATAGGTCAGGGGGCTTAGGAGGAGACCAGGACACTCTAGGGGGTCCATAGAGGTAGTCCAAGCCAGGCATCACTAGAGGCAGGCCAGCTAGGGGACCCCTTAGTGCCAGTCCAGGNGGGGAGCACTTAGTGACATGTGTGTCCTTAGTGGCAGGGTGGCCCTTATGGCTGTGGCCCACTAGTGGCAGAGAAATAAAGGGGGGCCCTATGCCAGGACAACCAGGGGTTCCTTGGGCAGGCCAGTTCAGGCTGGTCCTGAGCAGAAAGAGGCTCTTGGCATCATGCCTAGCCAGGGCAGCCCTTAATGGTAGGCAAGGGCACAGGGGCTCTAGGGGCAGGCCAGGCCACAGGTTCCCTTGGTGGAAGGGAAACCAAGGCAGGGGTCCCCTTAGCAGCAGTCCAAGCCAGGACAAAGGTGGCTCATAGTGCCAGGCCAGCTAAGGCCAGCAGGGCCCTGTGGAAATCCCCAAAAAGGTCTTGGGGGTCCTTGGCTCTGAGTCAGGCTGGGCCAGTCAAGAAGGGTCCTAGGTCCAGACCAGGCCAGGCTAGGGGAGCCCTAGTGGCAGGCCAGTCAGAGCCAGGGCTTCCTAAGGAGCAGGCCAAGTCAGGCTGGGAGGTACTTGTGGTAGGCCTGCCTGGCCAGGGGAGCCCTAGTGGCAGGCCAGGCTAGGTCACGGGGCTTAGGAGGAGACCAGGACACTCTAGGGGGTCCATAGAGTCAGTCCAAGCCAGGCATCACTAGAGGCAGGCCAGCTAGGGGACCCCTTAGTGCCAGTCCAGGCCAAGGAGGCTCTTGGGGCAGGCCTGGCAGGCCCTTAGCAGAATGGGGGTTGTTAGTGGCAGGGGACCCTGAATAGTAGGCCTGGCCATGGATGCCCTTAGTACCAAATATCCTGTTATAGCCACACAAAACAGACTAAAACCAAAAATTGGTACCAGGAATGGCGTGTTGCTTATAACAGACACTTGAAAATGTGGAAATGACTTTTTAACTGGGTGTTGAGGAGAGTTTGGAGGAGTTTGGAGGACTCAGAAGAAGACAAAAAGATGTGGGAAAGTTTGGAATGTCTTAGAGACCAGTTAAATGGTGGTGAGCAGATTGCTTATGGAAATATCAACTGTAAAGACCATTTGAAGGAGGTCTCAGATAAAAATAAGGAGTTTATTGGAAACTGGGGCAAAGATCACCCTTGCTGTGAACTGGCAAAGAACTTGGCTGCATTGTGTCCATGCCCTAAGACTTTGTGAAAGGTGGAAATTAAGAGTTTTGAACCAGAGTATTTGGTGGAAGATATTTCTAAGCAGTAAAGCACTAAGGATGCTGTATGGATACTTGTAAGAGTCTAGTCTGAGTTATGGTGCCAAAGGCATGACATAAAGCCAGAATTGAAAAGGGGAGCAGAGTGTAAAGATTTGGAAAATTTGCAGCCTGGCCATGTGGTAGAGAAGCAGAGAGCTTTTTCAGAAGGAAAATTCAATGGTACTAAGAAGATTAACACAAAAGAATGGGATTACCAAGAGAAGGAGAAAAAGGCCCTCAAGGCATTGCAGAAGCCTCTGGGGCCAACTCTTCCATTTCAGGCCCAAAGATCTAGCGACACAAAATGGTCATGGTGAACTGGCTTGAGGAGCCCTCCACAGGCTCACTGCTCAGGGCTACCTTAGGAAACTGCTTCTAGCACCAGGACCCCAGATGCTTTGGCTGCTTCAGCTGTGGTTAAATTGACCCCAGGTATGGCTGGACCTGCAGTTTTGGAAAATACAAGCCAGAAGCCTTGGCAGAGTCCATGTGGTGTTAAGTCTTCAGGCTCACAGAATGTCGGAGCTCAGAAGGCTTGGGAGTCTCCACTCAGATTTCAAAGGATGCATGGAAAAGTCTGTGGGCCCAGGTAGATATCTGTCAGAGGGGCAGAGTCACCACAGATAGCCTTCACTAGAGCAATGCCATGTGGAAACATGGGGTTGGAATTGCAACAGAGAAACCTCATCAGCACCATGTCTACTGGAGCCATGAGAGCACGAACACCATGGAGACCCCAGACTTGTGGAGCTACAGAGTGGAACAATAGCCTGGGAGAGCTAAAGTGTGGCCTGAGACCAGGAAAGCCACAGAAATAGATCTGCCTGAGGACTTGGGGACTCAACCCCCATACCAGCATGGAGAGGACATGGAACATGGAGTTAAGGTACATGATTCACCATCTTTGAGATTTAATGCCTGCCCTGCTGGATTTCAGACTTGGTTAGGACTTGATACTCCTTTCCTTTGGCCCATTTCTCCCTTTTGGAATGGGAATATGTACCCTATGTTTGTCCCACCACTGTATCTTGGAAGTAGATAAATTGTATTGATTTCACAGATGGGACTTTGAACTTTGGACTCTCAAGATGAAACAAGTTAAGACTGAGGGGATGAAATGAATATATTTGCATGTGAAAATGACATGAGTTATGAGGGGCCCAGAGTGGACCATGATACAGTGAATGGATTAAAAATGATGGTCAGGTGTGTGGTTCTGAGGGCTTTAGTAAAAGAGCACATGAGAGTCTCTCTGTCCTCTCTCTGTTTCCACCATCTTGCAATGTGAGACAACCTCACTTTTGCCACCACCAGATGGACTTTGTACTTTCTAGCCTCAGAAACTGTAAGCAATAAATTTCATTTTTCTTTATAAATTACCCAGTCCCAAGTATTTTGTTATAGCAATACAAAACAGATGAAAACAGGGGCCCTGTGGCAGGTCAGGCCAGTGGGTCTCTTGTGTATGCCTGTCCAGGCCAGCCCTTAGGGGCAGTGGGGCCCTGAGTGGCAGTGGGGCCCTTAGCAGCAGGTCTGGCCAGCACAGCCCTTAGTGGCAGGCCAAGAAAGGCTAGGGGTGCTCTTAGTGGCAGAGCAGGCCAGGCCAGGGGGTCTCTTAGAGACAGGTCAAGACAGGGGGGCCCTTAGCACCAATCATGCCAAAGGGGCCCTGGGGCAGGCCATTTGTAGGGGTCCCTTAGTGGCAGACCAGGCATGGTGGGGTGGCTTAGCAATGTTTTATCATTTATACTTGGCCAGAAAATTTTCTTTTTAATAAAACTATCAAACTAATTAATAAAATGTGTATTTTAATAATTATCCTGGGGCCGGCCCGTGGCTCACTCGGGAGAGTGCGGTGCTGATAACACCAAGGCCCCGGGTTCGGATCCCATATAGGGATGGCCGGTTCGCTCACTGGCTGGGCGTGGTGCTGACAACACCAAGTCAAGGGTTAAGATCCCCTTACCGGTCATCTTTTAAAAAAAATTTAAAAAAAAATAATAATAATAATTATCCTTATTTTTGTAGTTTCTTCAGAATCTACATTTATGTTTTTTTCCACTCCCACATTTGTGTATTTTTACTTGAGTCAAATTTATTTCATTAAAATAAAAACTGAAAGTGAATACTCAGTTTTTGTAGGGTTTTTATTATTCAAATAAACAGCTTTCAGATTTATTAGTCTGCCAATTCTGTCACTTTCCCCTCTCCTGATAATTTGATTTCATGTTTTTGTGTTTAGTATATCCATTCTCCTGTGAATCTTAGGTTTTTTATTATTTCCTTACCTTTTTCTAATGAATAAGTAGTTTTAGGATATTTTGATATTTATTATTTAATAATGACATATACCGGTGTGAATTTGCTTTAGAAAAGAAATTTGGGGCCGGCCCCATGGCTCACTCGGGAGAGTGTGGTGCTGGTAGTGCTGAGGCCACGGGTTCGGATCCTATATAGTCATGGCTGGTGCACTCACTGGCTGAGCGTGGTGCAGACCACACCGTGCTGAGGGTTGTGATCCCCTTACCAGTCAGAAGAAAAAAAAAAAAGAAATTTGACATTATCTGCTTCATTTTAATAATTTAACTATGATGGACTTTCATATGATTTTCTCCTCTTTTCTGTTTTATTTCCAGTTGGGGTTTGCCAATCTAACTGGTGTTCTTTAATCTGTGGATTGATGTGTTATACCCATTTTGGAAGTCCTCAGCCATTACACCTTCAGTGATGGCTTCTGCCCCCTTCTCTCTCCCCTCTCTGTCCCCCTCTGAGACCAATTACCCATACACAGTTGTAATGAGGCTCACCCATCTCTCCTTCTTCTGTCTTCCTCAGGGAAGGCCCTTCAGGGATTTGGATGGAAATTCTAGTAGGTCACTACTCAAACATGAAAGACTGTGGCAAGTCCTTTTGTGACCTTTGGAGGTTTCAGTTTGCTGCTTTAGCACCCACGCCGTGCAGCTTTCAAATGTGGCAAAAATCATGAGGGACCAATCAGCAGGCCCTGTCCTTCTGGACAAACATTATCTCCCAAGCACTATGAGGTTGAGGCAGATTTTACTCTGACTTTTAGCAACCGTTGGCCTGGCTCCTCTATCCTCCATGTTCATCCTCAGTACACAGAGAATGTCCTGTGGAAACACCAACTGTGTTTGTGCTTCTCGAGTTGTGTGATCTCTCACACAAGCACCAGTCCTGAGTGACCAACCAATACTTCTTTGGTTTCTCTGTCCCCTGTGTGGGCCAAGCGTGATCATCAGTCCCTGTTGAGAATTAATAAAAACCCTGCCCTAGAAGTCTTCCTCTCTGAAATTCCAATTTATGTAATTATTGTTTCCACAACTCTAATATGCCCTCTGATTTACATAATGATACACGCTTTGCTTTTTTGTTCAATTAGGTATTAGTCCTGAAGCTCTTTTCATTATGAAGGGGTGACTTCCTTAATTTTTATACAAGTTAATAATACATGTTTATGTAACTGGTTATCTCTAAACAGACACTGGCTGATTCTCAATGTTTTGCTACCCAAACCTGTGCAAATGAATATAGAGATAAATTGAAATGGACCCAGTACAAAAGGCTTGAGAACTCTTTCAAAACTGGGGAGGTAGTCAGATAATAAGGTAAATTTTTTTTAAAATGTACATTTTTTCAAATGTAAATAGTTCTTTAAAATTTTTTAGTGAGGTACATCATACTTAGAAAAGACTACATAGAATGTTTTAAGTTTAAACATTAATGTCATATAAACTCTGCAGGCTGGACACACACTAATGAATAGCCTGGGGAGGTTTTAGGCTCTCATGATGCTGTTGTGGTGGGCCTAGGCCTGAGGGTGCTGTGCCAGTGGGTGCAGTTGGTGGGGGCTGGGCTGTGGGTGCAGTTGGGTTTGGGCTGGGCCTGTGAATGTACTTTTGTTGGGGATGAGCTCTGGGTACAGTTGGGGAAGGGCTGGGCCCAAGGAGGCTGTGCCCAGGGGTGCATTTACGGGAGGTGGGCTGGGCCCGTGGATGCAGTTATGGGGCTTTGGGCCTGTGGGTGCAGTTTAGTGGGATCTGGGCCGGGGGTGCTGTTGGCTGGGGGTTGGGCCTGTGGGTGCAGTTTGGTGGGTCTAGGTCTGTGGGTATACATGGCTGGGGGCCCAGGCCGTGGTTTACTTGGGGGAGGGGCTGGGCCCTTGGGTTCACTTTTGTTTGGACCTGGCAAGTGGGTACAGTTTTGTGGGGGTTAGACTGGTGGGTGCAGTTGGTTGGGGGCTGGGCCTGTTGATGCAGTTGGTGGATGCTTGTTCCATGGGTGCAATTTGTTGGGGGATTGTCCCATGGGTGCAGTTGGTGGGGACTGGGCCCATGGGGGCAGTTGGTAGGGCTTGGGCCGTGGGGGCAATTAGGTGTGGGATGGGCCCGTGGGTGCACATTGTTGGGGGTGGGCCCATTGGTGCAATTGGGTGGGGGCTGGACACTTGTGCACTTTTGCATTGGGGCTAGGCCGATTGGCACACCTTTCTGGGGATCTGGCCCTTAGGTAGAGTTCAGGGGGCTGGGCCCATTTGTACACTTTGGTAGGGCTGGGCTGGTGGGTGCACTTTGGTGGGTCTGGGCCTGTTGTTGAACTTAGGTGTGGCCTGGGCCTGTGGGTGCAGTCGGGGGTGAGCAGGGCCTTCGGGTGCACTTTGGTGGGGGCTGGACCCATGGCTGCAGTTGGTGGAGTCTGGACCTGTGCATGCAGTTGGGTGGGTGTTGGGCCCTTGTGTGCAGTTGGTGGGCTTGGGACCATGGGGGCAGGTGGATGGGGGCTGGGCTTGTGTGCACAGTGTGGGGGGGGCTGGGTTTGTGGTAGGGGGCTGGGCCCATTTGTACACTTTGGTAGGGCTGGGCTGGTGGGCGCACTTTGGTGGGTCTGGGCCTGTTGTTGAACTTAGGTGTGGCCTGGGCCTTTGGGTACAGTCGGGGGTGAGCAGGGCCTTTGGGTGCACTTTGGTGGGGGTTGGGCCCTTGGGTGCTGTTGGTGGGCTTGGGACCATGGGGGCAGGTGGGTGGGGGCTGGGCTTGTGTGCACAGTGTGGGGGGGCTGGGTTTGTGGTTGCATTTTCAGACGTATGGGTCTGTGGGTGAAGTTAGGTGGGGCTGGGCCCGTGGGTGCTCTTTTCTGAGGTCTGGGCCTGTGGGTGCAGTTGAGGGGGGGCTGGGCCCATGGGTGCAGTTGGGGAAGGGCTGGGTCCGAGGGTGCTCTGCCCGGGGGTGCATGTTGGTGGTGCTGGGCCTCTGGATGTACTTGGCTAGGGGCTAGGCCCGTGAGTTACTTGAGGAGGGGTGGGCCATTTGGTACACTTTTGTCGAGGCCTGGTAAGTGTGTGCACTTAAGTGGGAGCTGGACCCATGGGTGCTGTTGGTTTGGGGCTGGCCCCGTGGGTGCTGTTAAGTGGGTGCTGGGTCTATGGGTGTACTTTGGGGAGGACTGGGCTCATGGGGGTACACTGGCAGGGGCTGGGCCCATCAAAAATGCCAATAACATTCTTCACAGAAATAGAAAAAGCAATCCTAACATTTATATGGAACAACAAAAGACCACGAATAGCCAAAGAAATCCTGAGGGAAAAAATAAAACTGGAGGCATAACACTACCTGACATCAAATTATACGACAATGCTATAGTAACCAGAACAGCACGATACTGGAATAAAAACAGACACAAGGACCAATGGAATGGAATAGAGAACCCCACAATAAATCCACAAACTTAGACCTAACTGATCTTTGACAAAAGCAACAAGAACATATGCTGGGGAAGAGACTGCCTCTTCAGTAAATGGTGCTGGGAGAGCTGGACATCCATATGTAGAAGAATGAAACTAGACCCATACTTCTCACTATATGCCAAAGTCAACTCAAAATGGATTGAAGACTTAAATGTAAGACCTGAACCTATAAAACTCCTTAAAAAAAAAAAAAAAAATAGAGAAAACACTCTAGGAAGTAGGACTGGGCAAATACTTTATGAATAAGACCCCAAAAGTATAGGCAACAAAAGGAAAAATAAACAAATGGGATTATATCAAACTAAAAAGCTCCTGCACAGCAAAAGAAACTGTTAACAGAGAGAAAAGACAACCTACAGAGTGTGAGAAATATCTGCAAACTATGTATCCAACAAAGTATTAATAGTCATAATATACAAGGAACTCACACAACTTAACAGTATAGACTGGGCAAGGAGCTGAATAGGCATTTCTCAATGCAACTGGCCCAGAGACCCAGGAAAGATGCTCAACATCACTCAACATCAGGATTTTGATGCAAATCGAAGCCACATTGAGATATCATCTTGCCCCAGTTAGACTGGCCATTATCAAAAGGACAGAAAATAACAAATGCTGGGAAGAATGGCAGGAAAGGGGGACTCTTCTACACTGTTGGTGGCACTGTAACTTGGTGCAGCCATTATGCNTGGGGGGGGGCTGGGTTTGTGGTTACACTTTCAAAGGTATGGGTCTGTGGGTGAAGTTAGGTGGGGCTGGGCCCATGGGTGCACTTTTCTGAGGGTTGGGCCCATGGGTGCAGTTGAGGGTGGCTGGGATGGTGGTAGTGCTTCTTTGGGGGATGGGCCTGTGGTAGTGCTTTGGGGTGGGTGGGACCCATAGGTGCAGTTGGGTGTGGGCTCAGCCTGTGGGTTGCCTTTGGTTGGGTCTGGGCCAGTGGGTAAAATTGTCAAAGGTCTTGGCCTGAGGAGGCTGTGTCCCTGTGTTCAGTTGTGGGGGGCTTGTCCAGTGGGTGCAGTTCTGGGGGGCTGGGCCCATGGGCATAATTTGGGGATGCTGGGCCTGCGTGCTCCAGTTGGGGGCTCCGAGATCGTGGGCACAGTTGGGTGGAGCCTGGACCCATGGGTGCAGGTGCTGAGGGCTGGCCTTGTGGGTACACTTATGTGAGTGCTGGATCTGTGGATATACTTTGGGGAGGGCTGGGCCTGTGGTGGTACTTTGGGGCAGCTAGGCCTCTTGGGTTTCTATGGTGGGGGCTAGGCCCATTGGTGCTGTTGTGGTAGGGCTAGGGCCGAGGGGGCTGTGCCTATGGGTGCGGTTGGTAGGAGGCTGGGCCCATGAGTGCAGTTGGGGAAGGGCTGGGTCCGAGGGTGCTCTGCCCGGGGGTGCATGTTGGTGGTGCTGGGCCTCTGGATGTACTTGGCTAGGGGCTAGGCCCGTGAGTTACTTGAGGAGGGGTGGGCCATTTGGTACACTTTTGTCGAGGCCTGGTAAGTGTGTGCACTTAAGTGGGAGCTGGATCCATGGTTGCAGTTGGTTTGGGGCTGGCCCCCTGGGTGCTGTTAAGTGGGTGCTGGGTCTATGGGTGTACTTTGGGGAGGACTGGGCTCATGGGGGTACACTGGCAGGGGCTGGGCCCATCAAAAATGCCAATAACATTCTTCACAGAAATAGAAAAAGCAATCCTAACATTTATATGGAACAACAAAAGACCACGAATAGCCAAAGAAATCCTGAGGGAAAAAATAAAACCAGAGGCATAACACTACCTGACATCAAATTATACTACAATGCTATAGTAACCAGAACAGCATGATACTGGAATAAAAACAGACACAAGGACCAATGGAATGGAATAGAGAACCCCACAATAAATCCACAAACTTAGACCTAACTGATCTTTGACAAAGGCAACAAGAACATATGCTGGGGAAGAGACCGCCTCTTCAATAAATGGTGCTGGGAGAGCTGGACATCCATATGTAGAAGAATGAAACTAGACCCATACTTCTCACTATATGCCAAAATCAACTCAAAATGGATTGAAGACTTAAATGTAAGACCTGAAGCTATAAAACTCCTAAAAAAAAAAAAAATAGAGAAAACACTCTAGGAAGTAGGACTGGGCAAATACTTTATGAATAAGACCCCAAAAGAATAGGCAACAAAAGGAAAAATAAACAAATGGGATTATATCAAACTAAAAAGCTCCTGCACAGCAAAAGAAACTGTTAACAGAGAGAAAAGACAACCTACAGAGTGTGAGAAAATATCTGCAAACTATGTATCCAACAAAGTATTAATAGTCATAATATACAAGGAACTCAAACAACTTAACAGTATAGACTGGGCAAGGAGCTGAATAGGCATTTCTCAATGCAACTGGCCCACAGACCCAGGAAAGATGCTCAACATCACTCAACATCAGGATTTTGATGCAAATCGAAGCCACATTGAGATATCATCTTGCCCCAGTTAGACTGGCCATTATCAAAAGGACAGAAAATAACAAATGCTGGGAAGAATGGCAGGAAAGGGGGACTCTTCTACACTGTTGGTGGCACTGTAAATTGGTGCAGCCATTATGCAAAATGGTATGGAACTTCCTTAAACAACCATAGATAGAACTGCCACATCATCCAGTAATCCCAGTGCTGGGTATATACCCAAAGGAATGGAAATCATCATGTTGAAGTGATACCTGCACTCCATGTTTATTGCAGCTCTGTTTACAATAGCCAAGAGTTGCAACCAAACTAAATGTCCATCGTTGGACAACTGAATAAGGAAAAAGTGGTATATATACCCAATGGAATACTACTCTGCCATAAAAAGAATAAAATTCTGCTATTTGCAGCGACATGGATGAACTTGGAGAAAATTATGTTAAGTGAAATAAGCCAGGAACAGAAAGAGAAATACTGCATGTCCTCCTTCATCAGTGGGAGCTGAGAGAGAGAGAGAAACAATCACAGTAACACATTGAACTTTCAAGAGAAGAGAACAGAACTGAAGTTAAGAGATGGGAAAGGAGGAGGAGGAGGGAAGGTAAAGGAGGAATTGGAAAAAGGCCATGAAAAACAATTACATCGTATAATGTTGAATATACTAATTATCCTGATTTGAGCATCACATATTGCACACAGGTATTGATATTCAAATCTGTACCCCACAGATATATACAACCAACCATGTTTCAATAAAAAAATAAATAAAAAATAAAAGCCCCACCTTTCAACACTTGCCACCTTGGGAATCAAATTTTCACATGAGCTTTGGAGGGGACAAACATTCAGACCATAGCAAGGGTAAAAAGAGTAACTCTAAAGTGCAGAAGCTTTATCAACACTACTTCAGCCAGGCAATCAATGTCGACATCAACAGTCATAATCCATGTTGATGGTATGTACCTTTGATATGACATGATAACAATGGCATTTTACTTTTGTGATCTTCTTCACCAAAACACACTACTCCAGTCTAATTATGAGAAAACATTAGACAAATTTCAATTAAGTGACTTTATATAAAATGCTCAACCAGTACTCCTCAAAACTGCTAACGTTACCAAAAACAAGAAAACTCTGGGAAATGGTCATAGCCAAAAGGAGCCTAAGTTGACACGATAACTAAATGTAGTCTGTTAATTAGGATGTCATTCTGAAACTGAAGAAAAAGAACGTTAGAGAATAATTGAAGAAATCCGAGTAATATAGGTTCACCATGACTGGAGGTCACCATGATTGGGGAAAAAAGAAATTACTGTGTTTTGTAGGAAGATACAAATACTTATCAATATAGATGTAGAGATAGAGATAGAACTAGAGATAGACATAGATAGAAGTGTATGGTGGAATGATAAATATGAGATTTAGGTAAGTGCTCACTTCCCCCTGTGGAGACAAAAAGAAATGTTGAGTAATATGTATAGGTAGATTAAAGTTATTGTTAGTATTTTACTTCATGTTTGTAGTGAATTCACAGGTTTTTATTTTATTGGAACTAAATATATACTGAGGTAAATTATAGAGAGATGATAGGATAGATATAGACACATACATGCATATACATATCCATATATACATACATAAATGTAAAAAGATTATACACACACCAATTATGAGAAAGTGGCAAGAACATTAAGGTATGATTTTTTCAATTCTGCACAACTTACATTAGTCAGTAAATAAGTAGGGTGAGATGTGATCTGCACATTGGGTCTCTGTGGCAAACACTGATCTATAAAGGGTCTATTTCCTAGGATTTGCCATGGTCTATGGTAAAACATTCTGAGAAGGAGAAGAAAAATCGTAATTGAAATATTAGAAGCATAAAAATACTATGAAATTAAGAGACAGAGTTGTGAAGTTTGAATGGGAGCAGAGTAGTTTTCCTAGGTATGTAAAAGTGAGCTATAAGAATTTCTGAAGAGAGATAAATTTGGAGTTATTAATAACCTGATGAGAAGTAGTATGGAAATAATTCTGGGAACTGAATCTTAGGACTTTTCATAGCAAGAGATCCTCTGACAAAAAGAGGACAGCTGTTGGATACAGTAAGAAAAAATTGACTCAATTATCATAATAGTCTTTCCCACAGAACTTTTGTTTTTGCTGCTGTTGAGGAAAGTTAAACTGGATGAATCTGAAGAACAGCTGGCTTGCTGTGTAAAAACACTGAATCAAATCAGAGTTAAAGTTCTGAGAAACTGGGACTTTATGAGACTGCAAATTAAAAAAAAAAGAAAGAAAGAAAGAAAGAACTACGACAGCTGATATGATAACTGAGAATCCTACCAAGTGACTAATGGTGGGTAGCATGTACAGCGTGGATCCACTGTACGAAGGGACGATTCACATCCCACACGCTACGCAGAATGGTGTCTCAATCAAAAATTCATTAATTGTTTCTTTCCATAATTTTCCATTTTATATTTTTATACTACAGTTGACCACAAAAAACAAAACTGCAGGGAAAGGGGAAGTATTGTATGAAGGAAGTCCAGCCACACATTCGTTTATTCACCCATCCATCCATTCATTAGTTACTTACTGAGTGCCCACTGTATGCCCAACGCTGATCCAGGCGCTGGCTCTATGATGGTGACCCAAAACTCCCTGTCCCTGTGGCAACAGCTGGTCAGGGAAACAGCAAACACACAGTTCCAGATATTCTGGAAACTGTGACTATTTCTAGAAGTGGAAAGAACTGGACGTTATGTGACATAATAAGGAGAAACTACTTTAGCAGGGAGGAGGTCATAGGAGGTCCATCAGATGGTATGTTCTTACAGCTGAACCTGAAGGAGAGAAGGATCCAGATGCCTGGAAAGCACGAATCGGGGTGTTTAGGGCAGAGAGGGCCACAGCATAAAGGTTCTGAGACAGAAAAGCACCCATTCAGGGAGCTAACAGCAGGTCCCTGCTTCAGCATGTTGACAGAGAGGAACTTGGACCATGAGGACCAAGTGCCAGCACCTCCCAGTCATGGACGTCTCATTTTCTGACACTCATAGCACAATGTCAGGGACAAATAATCCTAAATGCACATAACCATGGACCATGAGTTGAGCTATGTAGGAGGTACATAGAATCTTACTTCATTTTTCTTTAAAGAGTATTAATGAAGTACTCTCCCATTTCAGGGTTTTAGATTGCTGAGAGAGACTGGATGGATGAGTCTCTGATCATGTTTACTCATGATACTCCCTGAGACTCTGCAGGCTGCTTTAGACACACA
>NW_007741368.1:4661-5221 GCF_000696425.1 Galeopterus variegatus | reverse complement strand
TTCCCTGCTGATGTAACATCTACGTACTGCTGAATGCCTGCCTGCATATGTCTCCTTTCCCACGAGCCCCAATCCACTCACCTGCAAAATCTCCACTCACTGTGCATGTTTACTGGCACCTCAAACTGGAAGGGAACAGCAATAAGAAGTCTTCTTGTTTTGTCTTCACATGTACTTGGCCCACAGTCCATAGTACAACAGTGAACCACAATCTACTGAATCTCTTAAGGCCAAAACTTTGGGGTCACTCTTTATCCTTCTATTTTTTCCCCCTTCCACTTCAAATTGTCTAATCGACCTTGCCTCCCAAGCATGGTGCCCCTCCACTTACACCATCAATTGTGCACACTGCCCTGTGTCTAGTCTAAGCCAGGATTCACTGTGTCTTCCCTGTTCCCCACAGTCCAACTAAAGTGATGTCTACTTTTAAAATGTCCATTATCTACCACTGCATCTAGACAAACATTTTTTCTCCAACTATAAAATTAAGGCATTCTTTATTCCACAACTGCCATGCTTCATGATTTCTAAGACCCTGAGAAAATACGGCCCTGGCCTTT
>NW_007741368.1:2353-2948 GCF_000696425.1 Galeopterus variegatus | reverse complement strand
ATGTAACACTGTGGGAGGGTAACTGTTATCCTGTCCACAGAAATAAGTTGCAAAATCTTCACTCTCCAGACTGCTGATGGTAAGAGTGAAATCTGTCCCAGATTGACTGCCACTGAACCGTGAGGGGATCCCAGTGTACAAATAGGTTGCATCATTGATCAAGAGCTTATGAGCCTTCCCTGGTTTGGCCTGATACCAGTTTAAATCATCGCTAATGTCCTGACTTGCATGGCAAGTGATGGTGACTTTGTCTCCTACTGATGCAGACAGGTAGGATGGAGATTGGGTTATCTGGACGTCACATCTAGCATCTGAGATTAGACACATAAAAACAAATATTCATATGATTAATCACATTATGAGAGGACACCACTAAAGGGCCAGGTGGTGCTGATCACACTGGCTGAGTAAATTCCTAGTGTTGTGTTTCCTTACCTGGGAGCCAGAGCAGCAGGAGCCCCAGGATCTGAGTGAGGGCCCTCATGTCCATGCTGTGACCTGACTGGGACTGACTCCTGCACGGGGTGTGACCAGCCTATTAATAAGTCTCCAGAGCATTGGGCTGTACCTTGGGAACATGCAAATCACAGGGGCT
>NW_007741368.1:0-552 GCF_000696425.1 Galeopterus variegatus | reverse complement strand
AGCATCATTGCCCTGCAGCCTGGGGCTCGGAGGAGTATCACTGATTCATGACTCGGGGTGGCCAAACCACAGTGGCTCAGCCTGTGCACAAAGGTCCTGCTGCCTGTCTTGGGGTCTGCATTTCAAAGAAACCTTCTAGCAACCAGCCTGCCACGATCTAGTTTCAGATTGGTGCACATCCAGATGTAAAGTCCATATCTTTTCTCTATGTTGATGTAGCATTCCTGCGCCTTTCCCTTTCACTGTCCTTCTGCTGACTTCCTATAGCCACCTCAATGCTCTCTCTGAAGCTGGGAGAGGCAGCTTTGCCTGCAGCACATGGAAGACCACAGGCCTGGAATGAGCATCCCCAGGACATCCCTCAATCATTAACAGCAGAAGGAGGTGTGTCCATATGCCAAATCCCTCACCCCAGAGCAGACTGGCAAATAATCTTCACCCGTATGCCAAAGGTTCATAAACTTTCACACCTTTTAGTTTTAGTGGACACATTTTCAGGGTGGGTAGAGGCGTTCCCCACATCCAACAAGAGGGCATCTACAGTTGCCTCCC
>NW_007741367.1:7818-23165 GCF_000696425.1 Galeopterus variegatus | reverse complement strand
GGAATTGGGAAAGGGTTAAAAGGGAATGTTTAACAGTATTGAGTGATATTTAAAAAGAAATTTACATATAAGCTGACTCAAATATATTTCAACATTCACTCTTGTTAATTTTAGATGGTGAATACATAGGTGTTGGTTACATTATTATCTATACTTTTTAATATATTTAATCCTCTCATCCAAAATAATGCTTGGGTATGCATAGAAGATTCCTGGAAAGCTCACAGGAAATTGGTCATGGTGCTTGTTTTGAGAAGAGGAACTGGTAGACTTGGGAAGGGGTGGTCAGAAGTACTGAAGAAATCCATTTCAGCTATGTGAACTTGTGGAAGTTATTAAAAGTCTCTGTGCTCCCTCTTCATTTGTTAAAAGGTGGTAGTAATAGTAACAGGGATGTAGTGAGAATTGAATTAATGCATGAAAAGTGCTCAGAACAACCCTGGGCATATAATTTGTGCTTAATAATTAGCTGCTATTTGTATTACTAATGATGCATATAGTGTACTCTTTTTTACTTTTTCATTTTTAAAAGCTATCTTCTTGACTTACTTTTTAAAGAAGATTATTTAAAGGAATCATTAATAAAAACTCTTCCAACTGTTGGTTGGGTGTGTTTGAAAATTTTCATAAGGTGGGAAAAACTGATATTGCAACTGTATTTATTGACCTTATAAACTTTTCTCAACTTGTGTATATATTTTCAGATAGCCATATACAAAGAACGTGTATGTGTGTATACACACACACATGCTTGTATACGAGCGGGTCTTCAAAACCTTTGTGGAAGATTCATATTATTTTTTAATGCCATTTTCCATGGACTTTTTGAAGTACCCTTGTATATGTATGTGTTTGATGAATACAGTGCTTGCTCAGGAAATGTGTATTTCCAAGTATAAGTTGGCCATTCCATATCATGTGAAGAATGGAATAGAGCTGGCTTGTGTTCCTTGCTCTAGAATCCAGGATTCTAGAACCCTTAACTTTTTAGCTGAGGAATCAGAAAAGGGCATTGTAAGAGGTGCATTTGGTAGTAGCATGGAGTAGAGCAGAGATCCTAAACTGGGAACTAGAGGGCTGAGAAGCCTATGTGCTTTGTTTGACCAGCACATTGTTTTAAAATTTTTTCACTGTTTAAAAAAAAAATATCCTAAATGCTGTTTGACTTTAAACATGTTACTTCATTTCTCTGAGTCTCTGAGTCTTATCTGCAAAATGGGGGTTAAAATGCTATCAAAATTTGTTAGCACTAAATGAGATCACATACGAAAAGCACACAGGACAGGGCATTGTACATTCTAGGTGTTCAGGAAATGGTAGTTTCTATTGATGAACATAGTAAATGTACTAATGAATGTGAATTTTCCACCACAGAGTGTGTCAGTCTTCCACTTGCTGATTCACATGAATCACTTTTCAGTTTGATCAACTGAGGCTTATTCAATCCACCTAATAGTCAAGTACCAGCTGAGTACAGACACCCACCAGCTGTCATTATGGCTTGATGTTCTCCAGATGTGCTTTGGAGAAGTTGCTTCTTCTTTGAGTGACAGCCCAGAAGCTGTAATGACTCACTTTGGAGAATGTTGGCTTGCCCACCACTCACTGCCTTGGCCCATACCTGGCCCTCAAGGCCTGCCTACTTTTGGATTTCAGGTAGTCTTCCCAAGAACGGTGGGGGGCTCATGGCTGAAACTCTTTGAGAGCAGGAAGGACAAGCATAGTGGGATATCAGAAGAAACACACAGCTTGCCAAAGTCTTTGGTGTCCAGAGTTTTTACTGAAGTTTCATTACATAGGCATGATTGATTAAATCATTGACCACCTGATTGAATTCAATCGCCAGGCTTTTTCCCCTCCCTGGAGGTCTGGTGGCTGAAAGCCCCAACCCTCTAATCACATGGTTGTTTTTCTGTGATCAGTTCTCATCCTGAAGCTGTCTAGAGACCCCACCATAAATCGTCTCATAAGCATAACAAAGACATTCCTGTCACTTAAGAAAATTCGAGGGCTTTTGAAGCTCTGTGCCATGGATAGGAACAAAGACCCAGTATATATTTATATCTCTTTATTATACCACAGTTTATCCTCAATCTAATGTTATTCTTAATGGTGAATATTGCTATTATGACACTGTACTAATAATAGGTGTCTAGAATAATATTTTGCACATCAAAGATGCTCTGCTACCTATTTGTATTTTGGTGGTTCTCAGTCTCTTTGGGACTCACGATTAAAATGATACCCTATGTTCTCGGTGCATGAGTTTCAAACATGTGGACTTTTTCTCTCATCTTGCTTCTTTTCAAGGTTATGACAACTCCATTTCTTCTCATTTATGATATATCAGTGTTACTGCAGCTGGATTCATAAATGAATACTGAATAGAAGTGAAAAATTTAGGAAAACACTGAGGATATAAAGGTGTGAGGTTGTAACGTGGGAGCCCCATATCTGAGAGGGCACTTGCATAGTGTTTACCTATTCCAAAGACATCACCCAGAGATCCAGCATGTAGAGACATGGATTTATTATACTTCTGAGAGGCACTGATGACAGTCAGTCGGTGAGAAGTCCGCACCACCATGGAGTACACACAGCAGTTATATAGTCAACAGATCAAAGTAAGAATGTAAATTACTTTCACGTGTATACCCTCAACCAGCTAAATAACTTTCACGTACTTAGTGTCTTACTTCTCCCAGCATCCTATATCTCTGAAGGGGACGTGCCTTTCCTTGGGTAACCACATTGGCCAGGGGTAATGCCCCCCAGAGAGGAAGGAGGGGAACTCTGGCACACAAGGGGGTGAGGAATAGGGCTGTGTCCAACATCTAACCTACAGAGGTATTAGAAAGGTAGTTTTACTAATTATTTAATCTGTTGGTAATTTTAATGTGTAATTTTCTAGAAAAATCTCAGATTGCCTTCATATCTGCTGTTTTGTTTTTATCAGTGATTCTCAAGGCTAGAGGAATATTTAAATCACCTGGGGAGCTTCCAAAAAATTACCAAGGCCTGGGCACTCTGCCTTCCTCACCTGTCTAGATTCAAATTTAATTGATTCTAATTCGATTAATTGGGGCTGGGCTTTGGACATTATTAAAAATTTTCTGAGGTATTAGTATGAACCTATGTCTAAGTTAATATATACAGATCATTGCACATAGAAGTATTTGTAGATAAAGGTGTACATACACAGCATACATGCAAATATTTTCTTCTATGTCAGTCGAGAAGACCTAGAAGCTGTGACACCCCAGTAGCAGCTAGCGCTCCTAGAACCCATGTCCTAGTTTCTAATACCATTCTCTGATAAAAGAAACCGGTGCTCCTTGGAGAGCTGATTGGAGCAAAAAACATACAAGATAAACCTGGAATATCTTGTAGTGCCAGAAAGTAAGGAAGTGCTACAAAGAAAGGAAAAATCCCACAATGATAGGGCTATGTCAAAGTCACGCAGGAGTCAATTGAAAGAGCTCCCCATGGCCAAACCTGGAACAATTTGAACAACAAAGAGTAAAGTAGTGTTGGATTATATAAAATAAATATCCATGAGTCCATGCTGCTATAAATAAATAATATAATAACTAAGAAGTGGGGGAAAACAAACAAATCTCCCATGCAGAAAAATTCCAAATAATTTATGAAGATCCTCACTCTTCAAGGAGAGGGAGCATCACTTCTTAAGTGTGGGCTGTATGTAGTAACTTCCTTCCAAAGAGTACAATGTGGAAAGAGAGAAAAAGAATAACTTTATAGTGGGGGAAACTGGAAAACATTACTCAGCTCCACGATCGCGGCTAACGTCAACAGTGATAAGTCTTGTCGATAGCATTTACCTTCCTTGATACGATGGCACTTGACCCCAGGGCTCTTCCTCTTATCAACCCACAACCCCAGTTTAATCATAATAAAAATGTGAGACAATTAACAATTGAGGGGCATTCTACAAAGTACTTGATCAGTACGCCTCAAATTCTAAAGGTGATCAGAAACAAGTTCAGCCTGATAAACTACCACAGCCAAGAGGAACCTCGGGAGACATGACGACTAAATGTAATGTGGTATCCTGGATGGGACCCTGGAACAGAAAATGGACATAAGGTAAAGACTAAGAAAATTTGAATAAACTATGGACTCTCGTTCATAATAATGTGTCGATATTGGTTCATTAATTATGACCAATGTATCACATTAATTTGAGATGTTAATAAGGAGAACTGTGTGGGGAGTATTCAGGGACTCTGTCCTATCTTCAGAATTTTTCTGTAAATCCAACATTATTCTAAAATGAAAAGATTATTTTTTCCTTTAAATCTATCCAGCTATTTTTATACCTCCTCTTTTTTGCAATGTCCAAGACTAAAGGAAAAGAAAATGATTCATTCTTCCGCAGTTACAATACCCATTCAGTATGCTACTCAGGTATAAATTGGATTATCTAACTGTTAAGGCTAAGGTGTGACTTTCTAATAGGCTTAACATTTCCAGGAGGTATTTACATTTTAAAAGAGGCTCTTATTTACTCAAATCTCAAAATATAATACCCAGGAGATATTTCTGAGCAGAGCCTTTTTTGATGCTCTGTACCTGAGACTTCTGAAAGCAACCCACACAAAGAAAAACAACAAAAAAATAGATTCACAAACTCCTCCAAAAGACTGCTGAAGTCTGCATAGACAAAGTTGATGGCTTTTGATTTAAATACTTAATTTGAATTTCAAAAAACCAAACAAGTAGAGACAAAGCCTGGTGCAATGAAAATATTTTGGCCATTGATATCAGACAGAACTGGGCTCTAATTTATAATGTTGTGACTTGGGCCATACTACTTAACTGCTGTGGTCCCCAAGTTCCTTACTTTCAGTAGGGATAATTAAAGATGTATTGTGGTGCCTAAGTGGCACAATACATATAAAATACCATGCATAGTTCCTAGCACACAGATTTTTAAAAAATTATGGTTATTATCGTGTTATCATCATCATCGTCATCATCATTATCTTCAGTGGCTCCTCTATTTCCAAACCGAATAATTGACAAATGCTCAACATCCTTCAGCTTCAGTTTGCTCACATAAAATGGGGATAAAAATTTATGCTCTGTGGATTATACTAACATTTATAAAGCAAATGTATTTCACAGGGCCTAGCCTCCAAATCCCTGTAGTTTCAGGTATAACCTAGCCTTTTAAAATTATGTATAGAAATGTTAAGTTTGCAAAAGACAGGAAACTTTCCCCAGGCTAAAGTCTCTGTTGTGGATATAGAATTGTAACACAGCAAAGTTGCTGGCTCTCAAGGACAAATGTCCTTGAGAGCGGGTTAACCTACTGATTGATATGTTAAAAAGAAGTTGCTTTATTGTTATGTAAAAATACTGAGGAAACTGCTATAGGAAAAGACAGTATTTGCTAAGGACAAGTTTTTGTTGGTGGATCAACTTAACCTTTTGCAAATTGCATTATGGAATGTCACTTTGCTTATTTCAGTGATGTTACTAGTTTTCCATTTGTTAGCCACAATTCTGCCCATATCCTTGTGTTTTTGTAATGGTTAAATCAACTGAATTTTCTTGTAAAAATTCCTTATCTTTACAATAAAAGGGAGAGGCTAACTTTGGATGCAGCTGACACATTCAGTTTTGCCCCTTCTCATGGGGAAATTACTAAAGTGCAGTCTGCACCTCAACACATATGTAGTGCTTAAGTAATCACATAATTCTTTTTTTTTCAGCTCTGTTACACAGGGAAAAGAAGTGTAACAATGCTCCATATAGAGTTGGTATGAAGATTAAATAATGTCTTTGCTGTGTGTTTTCTCTTGTGCTTCGACACAGTTGTTTGTGTCTGTCTGTCTAGCTCAGTCAACAATAATATATCTATATACTATCTACTCATCCATCCCTCCATCCATTTGTCCATCCATCCATCTGTCTATCTTTGATATTTAAACCAATCAAGGTTAAACGTGGTTAACCAAACAAAGCTAGAAAATATCCTGTACAGGAACTCATAATTGTTTTTAACAGTGGAAAGGAATGAGTTTTGAAAAAGCTCAAAGTTCTTCTTTGATATTCATGTGTTCCAGATAAAATTCTCAAATAATGCATATAAATGAAGGAAACTTTAACCTGCAGTAATTAAAGGAAAAACTATTAGTTTGAATGATACCAAAATTGCAGGTTTATTACATTCTCAGTGTCTTGAATTTAAAGTATAAAATAAAGCCAAGGCCGGGGAGGCCATCTCTACTGAAAGGTTGCCCCTAATTAATAATTTTCTGAATTAAAAAATTGTTGGTGTTTTCTTGCTGGTGGCACTGAGGGCAGCTGAGAAATCATTAGCAATTCTGGATGCTTTAAAGCCTGGAGCCAGGAATATTTCTTTTCTTTTTTTGTTTTAATACAGCTGCCCATATTGCAGCATCCTTGCAAGCACTTTGGCAGTAAATATTCAAAACTTTATAGTCACGCTGAGATAAACAACACAGTAGTTAAGTATACTTGTTTTCTGGTCATCCAAGTCTCCATTGGCACCTGTGTAAGACCACACGGAGAAACCCATTTTCTTCTATTTCAGCCAGTAAACAGGCAGACAAAATGATGAAATTGCCTGGCTGAGTCTGGCTCTGAGATTTTTTGGATTAATTGGGAATCCAGCATGAAAAATGAAAGAACAGGAAAAACCTGGGAGGGAGATCAGGATTAAACCCTGAGCAACTCCAGCATTTGGAGTCAGATGCAGGAAGAAGAGCAGTAGACAGATGCAAAGGCATGGTCAGCAAGGTAGGAGGGCAGCTGAGTAGGTCACAGGAGCTGAAAGAGCCTAACGCTTCAGGCAGCCCCACAGCTAGTGCTGTGGAGGGATGGAGTAAAATAAAGACCAAAGATGTGGGTGTTGGGTTTGATCCCATGGAGGGCGTTGGTAATGTTTGCAAGAGAAGTTTCCTTGGAGAAGGGGAGGGAGCTCAGAGGAGCAAGGTTATGGAATGAATGGGAAATGGGGAAGTAGAGCCAACCCATACCTTTCTTTACATTTGAAAATTTCATAATTAAATAAAAGAAAGCATTTATAAACACAATATCAAAGTGTATCTCCCCCCCCCATTTCATGTAATGGAGGATTTGGGATATAAACTCGGGTCATTCTTAATGTTGCCCAACTCCCTGCACTATCCCACCTTCCCAAGGCGCTATGCTAGAGTTATGCCCAAAGTACTCCCTTTACAACTTTTTCTTTTCAGATGATTTAGTGATCAGATTCCTTTGCTATGGTCTTTCTGAGATGCTATTTTTGAGGTCAAGACTATTTACCCTTTGTTCTAGAAGAAACAAGTTCTCAAGACTCATTGCATGGTACAGCAAGGTCTTCCTTTCCTTCCTTCAATGCCCCTTAAGTGACCAGATGGTAAGAAAGGACCCAAGTCCTTCCTTTGGCCTACAAGGCTCTCCATGATCACCTGGCTCCTAGCCCATCTCCAAACCTTTCTCACTATTTGTCCCTTGTCACAGTCCTCCAACCATATTGGCTTCCTTGAGCATGTAGATATCTGCCTCAGGGCCTTTGCTCCTGCTCTTCCCTCTATCTTGGATACTCTTTCCCCAGTATTACGTGGTGCACTCCCTAACCTTACTTGGAACTCTGCTCAAACATCACTTCAAATGTCATCTTCCCAAACTTTCCTAGCTAAAAAAGTTACTCCTGTCACTCTCTGTCCCTTACTATGCATAATTGTATTGTTCACAGTACTTATCACTCCCTGATTCTATTCTTTATTTGGTATTTGTCTATTGCCTATTTCTGTATCACTTCTCTTAACACCCAAAAGTGAGCTTCATGTATTACTCATTATTGAGAACAAGTTCCTCGTACAAAGTAGGTATTCAATAAATAGTTGTTGAATGAATAAAAGAATATGGCTTATTTCTTTTTTCTAATTTTAAAAGAATTTTTTGTTTTAGTTTTTTCTGTTTTTTTTTCCTTATTGTATTTATTCATAGTTACTAAGATCCACAGAGTCCAGGAGTCTTGGAGTTGGGGGAGACCTCAAAGAGCATCTGTATTATTAGGTGAATATACGGGGGAAAAAAACCCAGAATTAAGGGAGCTTAGAAGATGCTGCAATTTACCCTTTTGGCAATTTCAATGCACACTAGCTTAGGGTAGGCAAGAAGTTCTACCATAAAGAAAGTGGTTTAACATGGCTTAACCCAGCAAAAACTGGACCATTGGCTTAAAATACATTTTCTTGTTCTGACATTTTATTTCTTTGGTAATTCTCATGGTACTCTATTTTTGTGGAATATATAGAAATACATAAATGTACAATACAGCATGGTGGGGGGTCCGTGTGGTGCAGTAATTAAGAGCACAGATTCTGAGGCCAGGTCTGCTTTGGTCATATATGTCCTGGTTCCGTGATTTCCAACTGTGTTAATTGTGGGCAAGTTATTTAATCTTGTGTGACTCAGTTTCTTACTTGCAAAATGATGATGATAATAGCTGTACCTACCACATACAGTTGTAATGAGGATTAAATGGGTTAATCCATATAAGTGCTTAAAGAAATGCCTGACTCAAACTTATAAGTGCTCACGAGCTATTAGCTGTTATTACCTGTGTCTGTTTTTCAGTAAAAATAAGTAACAGAATAGAATTTTGGTGATCAAACTCTTTAGACCCTGAAACTTTAAAAAAGCAACGAAATTTTAATTTCATTGTAGTAAAGAAGAAATTCTGACCTTTCCAGGAATTATTCTCAGGTAGTTTGGAAATCTCTCTTGCTCACTTCTCTGAACACTTAATGATCCCACGTGATCTCTTGATTTCTTTATTTCCCTCTGCTAAGCTGTATTAAAACTTAAAAAATAATTATGCAACATAATAACTAAGTCCTGGTTATGCAGATGTGCAATTGTCTTTCACAAATAGATTGTTTCCCTCTTTCTCTGCTTCTGTTTGTCTCTAGCTTTAGTTTATCTCTGTCTTTATTTTTGTCTCGTCTGTCTCTGTCTTTGTCTTCGCATCTGTCTTTGTCTGCCTTTCTATCTTTGTCTCTCTCCCCCTCATATACACACATAGACAATACACAGGATGTAACTGTGTGTACATAAGTATTTTCCCAGATTTGACTCTGTTTCTTCTTATACACGCTCTTGTCTCCCTTTGTCTTGAGGGGGTGGGATTTGCTAACACATGCACATCTGTTGTCCTCCTCTCATGAGCCTCCTTTGAACTGGGCCCACTGGAAGATGGAGTCCCCCCTAAATGACTCCTTTTCTGTAAATCAGCATTGTAAATATGCCAGTGTTTACTTGGAAAAGTGTCCATTGGGGAGGATATTTCCCCCCCTGTGCAATCCTATTTTAAATCATCCATTTGTGCTTTGCTCTTTGTCTGTTTTTGCAGCTCAGCCCTACCCAAGGTTAGTCACCTTCCTTCTTTGGTTTTCAATTATCTTTGGTGCTTTTATTCCCATCCACAACTTTAGCTGTTACCTAGCAATTTGAATTAGGTCATTCAGCCTCTTAGATTAGCAAGGGAATAGCACCCCTGGTAATAAGCATTGGTTGACAAGCTCCATCTTCTGTCTGCATTGTTTAATGGTGAGAAGAATGAAATATAAACAGCAAGCCAAATCCCAGTATCTTCTCTGGGGTAATTGTCCTATTAATTATGCTGATAGTAGAAAATCTGTGGTCTTCATTTAAGGAAGGATTTTCATACCAGCTTTTTTTTTTTTAACCAAATCTGTCCAGGGTAGGTTGGAAGCTGATTTTCAAGACTCAAACTAATATCCACAAGAACCTGTCATGGTAGGTTTTGTTTTTGTGGGTTAAAAAATATCCCAACTACTTTTTGACCTATACAATCTGTCTTTGGAAAGTGATTTCCACATGTGTGACATATTTGGACTGCCTTGTAGAAACACAATTTTTATTTGACAGTTTTAATATTTTGAACACTCCATGTTGACATTTTTATCAGATGGATTGTTTTTGTTGGCAGTGGGAGTTTGCAAACTAATGAAGAAAATAAGAAAGGAAATTAGCTTGAAGCTGCTGAGTATTTGCGACCAGAAGGTAAACGAAGGAGGAACCAGAGTCTAGAAATAATTACCATCACTGCCACAGTCCTCTATTAGTGCTGGCAAAAGACCCGGGGTCTGACAGTTAAATTAAAGCTTGCAACCCAGTGAAAAATTAGCAGCAGAAAGCTTGAATTCTGGTAACATCACACTGCATGACATTTGCTATAGAAGTTGACACCTTTGCTCCATTCATAAGATTCACTGGGGGTAAGACCACTTAGAAAATGTAGAAAACAAATTCATCTATAGCAGGCAGTGTTTACAAAGCAATGGCCCGACCAGATTGCCATTAAAGTAGGAACTTGCTTAATGAGATTCTTCTTTTTTTATGCAAAGTTGGTTGGTGACTGGGCTTAAAGCCCAGCTCTAACACTTATTGACTGTGTGTCCTTTGGATAGTGACTTAACCTTTCTGAGCCTTAGTTTCCTCTCCTTCAAAATGTATATATGAATATAATCTACCTAAATAAGGTTATTGAGGAGTAAATAAGATAATGCATGTAAAGTGCATAGCATGATGCTGGCTCTTCATAAATGATGACAATAGTAGTCATTCTTATTGTTGTTCAAGCAAATGGTAGAGGAAGGGATTAATTGCAATGGAGACATTTAGAGGTTTCTTGGAAAAGGTGGACATTGAGCTTCATCTTGAACTAAGAATAAGAGATAGACATATGCATATAGGTTGGGAGAAAAATGGCAGCCTAGGAATAAAAGAATGCTCAAGCAGTGATCTGGAGATGGGAGAATTTAGGACATATTCGAGGAGTGGGAGAAGGGCAGGGAAAAGGGAATGGACTTGACCTATTACAGTTGCAGGATCATTTTTCTCTGTGACTCTTCAGCACAGAGGGTCGCCTTCCTGGGTAGCCAGGTGACTTGCTTAAAATTAGTCTAGTTCTTAAGCACTCCGACCATAGGGAGAAAACAAGGAAGCTCTGCCATTTGGGTAGTTCACCATTTCTCCCAAGACTCTCAGACACATTAATTCTTCCCCCCTCACCCTGGATTTGACTACCCATTTGGGAAAATGGGTATAATGCTACAGTTCAAATATAATGCTGTTATTTTTTTTAAAGAAATTAATCTGTCAGTGTCTGTTAAAATTAGATATACGAATACCCCTTCACCTACAAATCCAACATTGAGGAATTTATCCTACAAAAATAGTAATACTACTAATAAAAATAAATGTACTAGCATGAAGTCTTACCATTGAAGTAGTTTTGAGAATAACTAAAAATGGTAGAAGCAAACCCAGTGTTGTCCACTCATTGAGATGGTTGAACTAATGGAAAGGTTTGCACATGTCCTCACTCATAAGTGAGAGCTAACAAAGAAAGAAATGGCACAATAAAATGTTGAACTTTCAGAAGGAGAGAATATACCTGTAGTTACTAGAGATGGGAAAGGGAGGGGGAGGAGAGTTAGGAAGTAATTGGGTGAGGGACACAAAGAGTAATTACAATTTATAATGATGAACATGCTAATAATGTTGATCTGATCATCACGTACTGTACACAAATCCTGAGAGTCAACTCTGTACTCCATAAATATGTATAATCAATCATGTTTCAACTCAAAAAATAAATTTAAAAAATAATGGAGAGGTTTGTTCATTGTATGGAATATTATACAGCTTTTGTAGGAATAAATTACAACCTATAACCTGAGAAAGTTGCATTGATATGTATTAACCTTAGCAAGTTGCATACTATAATCAAACTAGTATGATTCACTTTTTTTAAAAAGTAGAAAAATAACTGTATTCATGTTACTATATATATTTTCATTCGGTTGTATAAACATAGAGAAAGTGTAGGAGCTCACACAGCAAACTTAGCCCTTTTCTTTGGTGGAAGAGTGACAGAGATTGAGCACAGAGGGCGAAACTGTTGCTGTTTTCTTTGTAAACCTCTGTTTTTGATTTGTTGCCACAAGCATGCATTTTGTTGCTTGAAAGGAAAATCCAATAAAGTATATAAAAAAGGTACTTACCTTCTGAGTGCGGATATAGTAAAAGAAAGGTAGAGTAAAATTGAAGGAAAATTGTGAGAGCCTTAAGCATAAAAAAGGAGAATGACACCAGATTTTGTTCATTTATGGGCTGGATTGGCTTAAAATCTGCTTGAGAGGAAACTTTTCTCCCTTCTTGTGCAGTGAAAAGGGATGCTACAAAGTCAATTCATGTGTCTTAGCTTGGCATGGAAACGTCCTTGCAGGCTCACCTGTCCAGCCTCTACTCCCACCTGATCCTTAGTCATGGGTGATATCTAGTTTCTTTCCTAACAGCCTACACTCACTCTATCACATGCACACACATGCATGCACACACGTGCACACACGCACACACTTGCACAAACATTCATGTGTGTGCTTCATGCTGTCCCTTACCTCTGTATTTTTCCTTCAGCCCAGAGCACTCTTCCTATCCCTCATGATCTGACTCACTCCCATTTTCTAAGATTCAACTTGGGAATACTCCCTCACCCAAGACTGGACTAACCACCCCTCATATGAACCCCTTTAGCATCCTGAGTAAGCTTCCAGCTCAGCACTTCTGTATGACCTTGAAATAATTTGCATATGTACTATCTGCAGCTCAAAATGAATTTTATCTCTATCTCTTGCTTAAACCATTTAAATTGGGTTTCTGTCCCTCAAAAGCAAGAGTCGTCATCTAATTCCCCAAAACACTGTGAATTCAGTGAATTTTTATTTGGTTTATATTTCAGATAAGGAGATGGAGGCTTAGAACAGTTGAGTAAACTGCTCAAGGTCACACAGTGAGGTACTGATAGAATCAGACTTCAAACCCATATCTCCAGACTCCAACCTTGGGACTTTTCCACTCTGCTCATATCGTAAATGGCAGAAATACTTGTTTACAGACTCCTAATAAAATTAACTAGTGACTCTATTGCTATTACCCGGGTGTGCTTTGTACTGTAGTACAGATTACCTCAGAAACTCCCACCTGCTGGGCCTCCTGATGACTGGTTCTCAGCCCAGTGATACGAGGGTACTTCAGAACATTTATGGCAAAAAAAGAATTTAAAGATAATATGTATCTTTACATGAACTTTTTGAAGACCCCTCATAATACTCTAATGACCAGGTATATGAGTTAGGATGATTTCAGCTGCAATTCACAAGAAAATCTAAGTTAAAATAGTATAAACATTAAGGAGATATACAGTATATGATGCAAAGAAAAGTTGGCCTCAAGGCATTAGGGAGAACTGAGGGCTTCCCATCTTTCCTCTTTTCCACCCTCCACATGTGACTTTTATCCTCAAGAGAGGCTCCTCATGGTTGCATGGTGGTTGCTGCAGTTCTGGGCCTCACATTGTCACACAAAAACAGCCAGGTGTGGGGAGAGAGAGAATCCCTCTCTGTATCCTTTTAAAAAATAGATGGCAAAAATCCCCACATGGGTCTGTAAAATAAAGTATTAAACTTGCCAAAAGGTTAGACCTTTACCCCCAGCTTGTGGGAGGTCACCTCCAAGCCCTTGGAATGTCCTATCTGATAAGAGTATCTTCGTTTACTTGGGAGCCTTGGGCCACAACAGATAGTCTATGTCAACAGTGTAATTTTTGGTGGGGGTCTTGAGCCACATGGTATCAGCTCAACCCCTGGAAAGGCTGCAGACAAAGGTCAGCCATGAGTGTGGTTGACCATGTCCACATGACTGAGCCCCAGTAAAACCTCTGGTCACTGAAGTTCGGGTGAGTGTCCCTGGTTGGAAATACTCCATGCATATCATCTCACACCATTGCTGGGAGAAGCAAGTACTATCCTCAGGTCTCCACTCAGAGGGAACAATGGAACTGTCACCGCTGGTGTCAGCTGAGCCCTGTCCTCTGTGCCTCTTCCTGTGGCTGATTTTAATCTGTGTCCTTTCACTATAAGGAACTGTGGCTGTGAGTATAACAACTTTGCTGAATTAGTGAACTTGTGGGTGGTCTTGGAGACCCCCAAATTTGCAGCTGGTATCAGAAGTGAGGAAGGTCTTCCATAGGATCCAGCAATCCCTCTTCTGGGTATATACCCAGAGGAATGGAAATCATCATGTCGAAGGGATACCTGCACTCCCATGTTCATTGCAGCTCTGTTTACAATAGCCAAGACATGGAACCAACCTAAATGTCCATTGATGGATGACTGGATAAGGAAAATATGGTATATATACACCGTGGAATACTATTCTGCCATATAAAAGAATGAAATACTCCCATTTGCAACAACATGGATGAATCTGGAGAAACTTATATTTAGTGAAATAAACAAAGCACAGAGGGATAAATATTGCATGTGCTCACTCATATGTGGGAGCTAAGAGAGAAAGAAGGAAGGAAAGAAAGTCCACAGTAGTGCATTGGTCTTGCAGAGGAGAGAACATTCCTTGGGCTACAAAGTGGAGTGGGGAGGATAGGAGGAGGGGGAAGGAGGTTGGGGATAATTGGGTGGGAGACACAGGGTACAAATGCAATTTGTGGTAATGGGTATGCAGCCAGTATGAATCTGGCTCTCACATCATGGGCACGAGGGGTGTCAATTAGCTTTGTATCTCATGAATATTCATAATAATAATAATAATAATAATAAAGATTTCACTTTTGGGCTAGTGAAGGGGTGCAGCCTTTCCTGGAACAGGTGGGCCATGGTTCCTGATACTTTTGTTAGGAAGAAAGAAGTGGGGCAGTCGGAGCTGTTGAGGAAGCAATTAACAGTGTCTACCGCAAATTATTGCAGCTTATTTTCCTCCCCAATAGAAGCAAGTACAAAACCACAGGTGGGCATTTTACTGCCTGCCCTTTCCATTTTTCTTTGACCCCATCTAAGCTTCCCATGGGCAGAGAGACACAGCAATCTTCATTCCAGAGAGCAAAACTGATAAACTTATCAATGCTCTTATCCACTTGGGGTCCAAAAGGCTATGAAAAAGGAGACTTTCTTCTGTGATTGGTATTTGTGTAATATAAGGCCAAAAAATAATAATGTAGAAACCCAAGAGTGGTATTATTTAGGGCCTCTTTCCCTCCAACGGTCACCTCCCATCAGTGTAGGCCTGGAGTCCCAGCCAGCTTGCTTTGGCTTACATGCTGTTTCTAGAGATACAAATGCCCCATAAAAATAATAAATTCTTGTAATAATCATATTAATTTATTGAGTGTTCTTATATATGAGGTATTGTGCAAAAGCTCATTTAATCCTCAAAACAATCATGTGAGGTATGTTTTGTTAATA
>NW_007741367.1:1976-3899 GCF_000696425.1 Galeopterus variegatus | reverse complement strand
TTCATTCTTTCAATCATAGTGGAATATGATTACAGTCTGAGGTTCTGGGTAGACATAAATTTTGGGGGAACACTATTCAAGCCAGTACAAAATTGTTTACTTTATATCAACCATGGGAGTCATAAGTTAACCTTTTTTGGTAAATTACAGTCCCCTTGATTCTCAAAGTGACAGAAGGATGCTGAGGCATTTCGAAGGAGTCCCCCAGATGTTTATTTCATAGTTATTATATGCCAGGGGTTGCTCTGGACAATAGAATGAAGTTTCATTATTGGGAGCTCAGTTTCTTCTGGTGCCTCTGGGGAGCCTGTGGCAGGGAATGGGGGCGCTATTTACACCTCTTTATTGTTTACTCTGGGCAGAAGTTGAGAAGCCTTCGTTACTCTAATTGTAATGTTGTATTAGTTTCCTGCTGCTGTTGAAACAAATCACCACAAACAAATGCTCAAAATTACACAGATTTATTATCTTGCAGTTCTGGAGGTCAGGAGTCCTTACACTGAGATGTCTGCAGGGTTACATTCCTCTTGGAGGCTCTAGAGGAGAATTCATTGTCTTTGCCTTTTCCGGCTCCTAGAAGCCACCTGCCTTCCTTAGCTTGTGGTCCCTCTCGCCGTCTTCAAAGCTCACAACTCCAGCCTCTGCTTCTGTTATCACTTCTCCTTCTCTGACTGATCTCTGCCTCCCTCTTATAAGGACTCTTGTGATTACATTGGGCCAAACCAAGTAACCCAGGATAATCTCCCCATCTCAATTTCCTTAATTTAATCACATTTGCAAAGTCCCTTCTGCCGTGCGAGGTAACATATTGAGAGGTTCCGGGAATTAGGACATGAACATCTTTGGAGGGGGAATTAGTCAGCCTACCACAAATGTCTTTTTATCTTATATGAGACATTGGTGTAAAGCTCTTTTTCTATGTATCCATCTATCTATCATCTATCTATATCTATCTACTTACTCATATATATTTATTCATTTTACTGACCAAGATTCATGAATAATGAGGGACTTTTATACCTGCCATAGTTATCAAACAGAATAAAACATTAAACAAAGAATCCTCAATGAAAAATTCTTCCTCACTGTAGAGGAGCAAGATAATTTTAGAAATGACACATAGACTCTGGAGCACCTTGTTCAAAAGTAATGTTCTTTTCGGGAGAAAATATTATTATGTGGAGGTCTCAGGTAGTCTCTGGACCTGATCAATCACTGCTCATCAAATTGGGTCCAAAGTGAGGTTCTGCTAAAAGATCTCATCCTCATCTCCTAACTCCTGCTCAGCTGTCAATTGATACGATTAGGTTCAGGTCTTAACATTTGATCCACTTCCTCTCTTCCAGTCCTTGTGAGGAGGCATTTTCCTTTTTTGGGTTTGCCAAAAGCAAAATGTCACAATTACAATCATCTGTGACTTAAACAAGAGGAGATTTATTATTTCCTACCAAAGAACACCAGTCGTAACAGAAGACCATGTATACCTGCTGCAGTTTATGGAAATCCCTGCACATGATCAGATGTCCATCTCATAGTTCCTTTTCCTCTTGTTGAAGTGGTCCTTGTGATTACAAGCAAGACAATGATCTCAGAAGCCTGTGTTCTGTTGGTGGTGTGATGTAGAGACCTCAGCACTCCCTCCTATGCTTCAGCATCACCATTTCTAGAGAAGGTAAAAGTTTTCTATTCACAAAGGCCTTTGGCCCTCTGGCTACTTATTCACTGATCAGCCAGAGTGTGTGATATAATCAATCCTTCAAATGACAGCCAGAAGAGAGTGAGCAGGTGAAATCAGGGTTACACTTCTCCAAGTCAGGAAAGTTGGAGTTGCATCTTTAATCATAACATTCACTGGTGTTCCGTGTTGGTGAGGGAGGCAGGGAGTTAAGACTATAACTAAGAAACAGAGAGTCTGGAGGGAAC
>NW_007741367.1:0-1270 GCF_000696425.1 Galeopterus variegatus | reverse complement strand
ATGATCAGATGTCCATCTCATAGTTCCTTTTCCTCTTGTTGAAGTGGTCCTTGTGATTACATGCAAGACAATGATCTCAGAAGCCTGTGTTCTGTTGGTGGTGTGATGTAGAGACCTCAGCACTCCCTCCTATGCTTCAGCGTCACCATTTCTAGAGAAGGTAAAAGTTTTCTATTCACAAAGGCCTTTGGCCCTCTGGCTACTTATTCACTGATCAGCCAGAGTGTGTGATATAATCAATCCTTCAAATGACAGCCAGAAGGGAGTGATCAGTGAAATCAGGGTTACGCTTCTCCAAGTCAGGAAAGTTGGAGTTGCATCTTTAATCATAACATTCACTGGTGTTCCATGTTGGTGAGGGAGGCAGGGAGTTAAGACTATAACTAAGAAACAGAGAGTCTGGAGGGAACTCACTCCTGTCTCCTTGCCTTTGCTGAGACGGTATCTTTTTGGACTGAGAACCAGGACAAAGGCCAATTTACTAGGGAAGGGATATTGTGAATGTATCATCCTAGGAATTAGTCTAGCATGTGCTAAGGAATCATGTCTTCATATGTGCACATCAATTAAGCATTTGAAAAAGGCAATAATTTTGGACAGCAATTTTGATCTTATCAACAACAAGCTACTTCATGACCTTAGGTGGTCTGCTGTTTGCCCCAGCTGGACTTAATGGCGAATCTTCTCCACCCCAGCTATTCTACAGAAAATGCCCCTCTCTTCTCCAATTCTTCTCCTTGCACACTAAATGGATCTTCTTTTCACGTCATCCCTTTGATTGGAAACATTACGTAGCTCCCCATTTCTTACATCTCCTGTTGACTTCTTAAACAGGTTCAAGGCTACAGTTCTCATTTGATCTCCCATTTTTGCCCTGAAAGTTTCAGCTGTTGAGACTTTTCCTATCTCCATGACTCTTGTTAAACCCTTATTTTAATTTGAAACTTGATTTGCCATCATTTGTCTACAAATTCCTACCTGTTCTAAAAGGACATTGAAATTACTTTCTGCTTCCAAAAATCTTTCAGGATTTTCTCAACCAAATGGAATATATATATAGTGTGGGTGTGTGAAAGTTTTCTTCTTAAACATTGTTTCTGAGAAATGTTTAGCTCATCCCCGACTATAATATTTTAAAAGTTATTGGTTTACATGTGATAGTCTCCTAAAAGATTGATGTACTGTGAATAACTTTAATTTTATATTGTCAGAAATAGCAACCTCTTGTCCACTTAGAATGACTTAATTAGCTAGGATGACATTTTTTTTT
>NW_007741366.1:25428-25647 GCF_000696425.1 Galeopterus variegatus | reverse complement strand
TTGAGCACCACATATTCCACATAGGTATTATAGTCAGCTGTGTACTACACATATTTGTACACTCAACTGTATTGCAATAAAAATAAATAAAACAAACAAACAAACAAATAAATAAGAAAAGAAAAAGAAAAGAGGTAGGGTCTATATAAACAATATATACTTTTATTCATACTTAAATCTGGTGAACAATTATGAGTTAAGTCTAAATAGCACCAATGG
>NW_007741366.1:20768-21729 GCF_000696425.1 Galeopterus variegatus | reverse complement strand
AAAATACATAAGAATCAATTTAACCAATTGGGTGAAAGATCTCTACAATGAGAAGTAAAACTCACTGCTGAAAGAAATTAAAGAGGGCAAAAAAAAAAAAAAAAATACAAAGATATTCCATGCACTTGGATTGGAAAAATTAACTTTGTGAAAACTCCCATACTACCAAAAGCAATCAACAGATTGAATGTGACCAATGACATTCTTTACAGAAAAAAAGGAAACAATCCTCACATTCATATGGAACAATAAAAGACTTTGAATACCCAAAGCAATTCTGAACAAAGCAAATAAAGAGGCAGAGGCATTACACTACCTGAATTCAAATTATATACAAAGCTGTAGTAACCAAAACAGCATGGTACAGGCATAAAAACAAACACTTGGACCAGTGCAACAGAATTGAGAACGCAGAAAACAACCCACATACTTACAGCCAACTGATCTTCAACAAAGGCAACAAGAACATACATTGGGAAAAGGACTGCCTCTTCAATATATGTTGCTGGGAAAACTGGATACCCATATATAGAAGAATGAAACAAGACCCTTACCTCTTGCATTATACTAAAATCAACTTAAAGTGGATTAAAGATATATATAAGACCTGAAATTATAAAACTACTAAAGAAAACAGGGAAAACACTCAGTAAGTAGGACTGGGCAAAGACATTATGACCAAGACCTCAAAAGCACAGGCAACAAAAGATAAAATAAGCAAATGGGGTTATAGAAAACCAAAAAGCTTCTGCACAGCAAAAGAAACAAAAGAACAAAAACACAATCCACAGTGCGGGAAAAATAGTTGCAAATTATGCATCTGACAAACGACTAATGTCCAGAATATTCAAGGAACTTGAACAACTTAACAATAAAAAAAAAAGTAACCCAATTCAAAAATAGGCTAAGGAGCTGAATAGTCATTTCTCAAAAGAAAATTTTTAAATGGTCAATAGACACA
>NW_007741366.1:19429-20551 GCF_000696425.1 Galeopterus variegatus | reverse complement strand
ATAGGCTAAGGAGCTGAATAGTCATTTCTCAAAAGAAAATTTTTAAATGGTCAATAGACACATAAAAAAATGCCAACATAACTCAGCACCAAGGAAATGTGAATAAAACCACACTGACTCACTTATTTGTGGGAGCAAAAAGTAAATAAATAAATAAATACACAAACAAATGTCGGGGGGAGGAAGACATAACAATCACAATAATTCCTCGAACTTGTTAAGATAAGTGAACAGATATGATGTAGATGGGGGAGGGGAGAAAGGGATGGGTACTTGACATGAAAATCAAGTACAATATATATTGAGAAGTTAAAAACAAACAAACAAACAAACAAAAAAAAACATATTGAGATATCTCACCCCAGTTAGACTGGTTATTATCAAAAAGAGAATAACAAATGCTGGTGAGGATGCAGAGAAAGGGGAACCCTCCTACACTATTAGTGGGACTGTAAATTGGGGCAGCTATTGTGGAAAATTATATTTGCTGCAGTTCCACTGCTGCATATATACCCAAAAGAATGAAAATCATCATGTCAAAGTTGATTCCTGCACTCCCATGTTTATCACAGCTCTATTTACAATAGTCAGGAGTTGAAACCAACCAAATTTTCCATAGTTGGCTGACTGGATATATTTACACAGTGGAATATTACTCTGCCATAAAAAAGAACGAAATACTGCCATTTGCAGCAACATGGAAGAACTTAGAAAAAAATTCTAAGTGAAATAAACCAGGCATGGAAAGAGAAATACTGCATGCCCTCAATCCTAAGTGGGAGCTAAAAAAATAAAAAAATAAATAAACAAATAAATAAATAGATAGATAGATAGATAGACAGAAAAATAAATAAATAAATATATAAATGAAATAAATAAATAAATAAGAAGAATGAAAGATACAGCAATCACAATAATACGCTGAACTTTCAAAAGGAGAGAACAAGTTACTGGAGGTGGACAAGAGGGAGGGGGAGGGGAAAGGGAGTAAGAGAGTAATTGACAAAGGGCCACGAAAAATGACTACATTGTATGATGTTGAATGTACTGATTATCCTGATTTGAGCACCACATATTCCACATAGGTATTATAGTCAGCTGTGTACTACACATATTTGTACA
>NW_007741366.1:17520-18863 GCF_000696425.1 Galeopterus variegatus | reverse complement strand
ACTTTTATTCATACTTAAATCTGGTGAACAATTATGAGTTAAGTCTAAATAGCACCAATGGATAAATATTAAGCCTATTTTTAGTTAGGAACAAATTATTTTATTTTATTTACTTACTTTAGCTTATTTATTTAGTTAGTTATTTTTTCTTTTGTGGCTGGCCACAGGGATTGAACCCTGGACCTTGATGTTATCAGCACCACTCTAAACAACTGAGCTAACCAACCAGCCAGGAACAGATTAGCTAATAAATTATTAGCAAATTGAATAAGGTATGGATAACAATAGAGATTGAAGGATGTTAAGAATATACAAAAATAATAAAGTTTAGAGTGTTTCTTCATGACTATTTAAAAATAAAGCTTAGCTATACAGTATTTCAACTGTATTAATATAAGAAAATAATTAGGTAACATTAGAAGATCACTTTACATTTATACATGTTTAATATTACATATTTGTTATTTAAACTATTTTATAGTTAGAAACTAAAAATATTGATTGACCTTTAGTTTGCCATTAAATATTTAAATAAAATTGTCATTTTTTGCAAACTAAAATGTAAATATATACTTACAATTTATACGTATACTGTTATATTTTACTGGTACATGTTTTTAAGTAATTTATTGGCTACTTGATTAGCTTAATTTGGTATTAAATGTGAGTGGCGATATGAATATTAATACTTTACATTTTTAAATTGCCTTTATGAATTCTAAATTATAATTTAAATTTTAATATCAATGCTTTATGGTTATAAGTTTAATGGCTTTTTTCTCGTTGCAAATATCTCTATTTCTTGAGGGAGGATATCAAGACAAAGCTTATCATTTAAAAATGCATAATAAAAAAGAAATAGAGGCATAAATACATATTCCATGGTATCATCTTACAAGTCTTTTAAAACTGTTCTGTATTCTCAGGTTTAGATCCTAGAGGTAAAGAAGGCATTTGGCTCTGTAGTACGTGAAGTTGTGAGAGGTGTCTGTTCTCAACCACCTTATCTTTAGAAAAGCTAGCAGTTGGGATGTTTCCTTAAGAGAGAGAGTTTACAAACAATTCATTCCTACTTAATAATTAAATTCTAGAATAATTCTAACTTTCTCAAACCTATAGCAGTTGCTTAGAATGGGATTCTACAGTACTGCAAAACTAACGATGGGAACTTTGGATTAGAAGCACAATACTGAAACCACATAATTAGTTACCATCCTGAGAAAATCTTATGATAATCTGGATTTTGCTCTTCTAAAACTATTATTTTTATCTTTTTTATTTTTTATTTTTTATTTTTTTCGTGACCAGTAAGGGGATCGCAACCCTTGGTGTGGTGTCGCCCA
>NW_007741366.1:13979-16961 GCF_000696425.1 Galeopterus variegatus | reverse complement strand
TATTGAGACAAATTAGAATTAGCAAAAAACTTTTAAAAATCTGAGACATTGTTCTGTTATCAGATATTCTTGTATTTTACTTTAATCTTTTTTCTTTCCCCCCACTTTTTGTATTTCTAAAACTTTTCTTATTTTAGGGATACAATTGGATCTGGATCAACATTGATCACCACATTTAAATAATTTTAATTTTTAAACTAATTTTGCCATTATGTACAAAGAAAATAATGCCTAATAATTCAACTGAAATTAAATCAATTCCATGAGAACAGTTTATAAATTCTAAAAACATTGCATGGAAGTTTTAGTGATGTTCCCAGGATGGAATGTTATTTTGAATACAGATTTTAAAATTACAAATGTTGTTTGTAATATGTTATAAAATTATGATGATTTGTCTTGGTTTTGATTTTGAATCTACAAGTGCCTTTGGAATAGGAATAATTCTTCTCTTTACAGAGATTTCAAATATTCATTATTTTGTCTTTCAGTTGTAAAATCCAATCTCTAGTCTTATTCTTAAGTAATGGAAAGGGAGAACTTTTGTATAATAAATAATTTAACAAAGCATTTGATCAGAATAATAACATATTTTCAAAAAATGGAAATACGCATGAATAGTATATAAAATAAACATTGCAATATTCAGGGTTTGCATACATACATTATGATTGCTGAAGTCACCATTTCAAGTAGATAATGCAATTTTGGAAAGCAAAAATAATCTAAAAATAAACACCACAAAGTGAAAGATAGCACTCCTCCCACATCACTAATGACAAGAAGCATTTTAAAACAAAATGGAAAACCGTATGCAAATGGGTGCTTTTTTTGGAGAAGAATACTGTACTTATTGAGAAGACTGATATATTTTTATTTTATTTTTAATTTTTTGATTGGCTACTCTGTTCAGTGTTGTGCTTTCATGCAGTCCTCATACTCTGTGTCCCTATTTCTTCCCGTGGCTAGAGCAAACTTTCTAAACATTGCAGCCTTAGTAGCTCCCTTTCCCTGAACATCCTTTTGAAATGCAAGCCTTGTTCCAGGTGGAGTGAAGGAAAAGATCGGAGGAAATAGCAAAAGTTATCAGATCAATGGAACAAAATAGAATACTTAGATATCAACACAACTATACTTGTATATAAGGTTAGCATGTCCTTACTTTGACATTTCAAAAATTGTAATTAGAAGATTGCTCCATAAAGATTAACCGGTTGACCATTATTCAGAAAAAAAGCATTAGCTGTTTGACCTCATACAAGTCAAACAATAATATGCAGATAGATTAGAATTAAACATAGGCAATAGTCCTATTTTATTTCAAGTTATAGAAGAAAAGGTTCTCTTAAGCATAATATTAAGTCAGAATTTAAACCAAGACTATAGACCTTTTTTGGAACATAGTATTTAAAATGTATAAGTATATACAACATCCCAAACAAAATTAAAAGATTGGACAACTAGATAAAAATTTACAGCAAACCTTTCTATACAATAACCTTGTGTGGAAAGGTTGTATAGAAAGTGCTAACTAATCAAGAAGAATAGGACAAAGGTCATGATAAAAATGGATGAACTTTTAACTACATGTTACGGTAGAGATTACATATGGAAAACATATTGATGAGATTATTCAATTTTCCTGTTTTATTAGTTACCTACTAATATGTAACAAACTACTCCAAAATTTACTAGATTAAAAAAATAAAGATTTATTATCTCAGTTTCTATGGATCGTGAATTTACCTTAATAGCTCAGGTTCTCTTATGAGGATGTAATAATGATGTCATCTGCTCCCAAAATTACTCTCTTCATGTATTTTAGTTTCCTAGGGCTACCGTAACAAAATGCCACAAACTGGGCGGCTTATAACAGCAGAAATTTCTTGTCTCATATTTCTGGACGCTAGAAGTCTGAAAACAACATGTTGTCACAGTTGGTTCCTTTTGGAGGACTATGGGGGAAGGATCTCTTCCAGGCCTCTCTCCTTGGCTTGTAGATGGTGTTCTTCCTATTAATGTTCATGTTGTCTTCCCTCTATGTGTATCTGTCTCTCTTCAAATTTCCCCTTTTCATGAGGACATCAATCATACTAAATTAGGGCTCATCTAATGAGCTCACCTTAACTAATTAAATCTACATTGACTCTAATGACATCTGAATTTCCAAATAAAGTTACATTCTGAGGGACTGGGGGTTAGGACACCAACACATGAATTTTGGGGTGACACAGTTCAACCCATACCATTCCATGTCTTTTAGCAGGATGCTCAGTTCCTCACTGGTTGTTGGCAGGAGGCCTAACTCATCACCATATGGGCTTCTTCATAGAGCTGGTTAGATAGAGCAAATGACCCGAGAGTGATAGCAAAGAGTCCCACACAGCCTTCTCTGCCTGCTCTAAGACATCTATTGCTGTCACTTCCACCACCTTCAGTTTCATTTGTTATTAAGTTAGTGCACATGTAAGGAGAGGGAAATCAGCCTCCACCTATTAAAGGGACGTTTATCAATAGATTTGTGAATATATTTTAAAACTTGTCATCAAAGAAATGAGAATTAAAACAGTAATCAAACATCACATCACCTAAAAACATTGCAGAAGTAGGAAAAAATGTTAATTCCTAATATCAGGAAGGTATTGAAGAAAATTGAAAGTACTACCTTTGTAAAAATGAATTCATCATAACCCTTACAAATTATTCTTTGACACAGTAATTACATGACTGTAGCCTCGGTAACAGGATGACAACAAAATGACAATATGGTAAGCATTTTGATATGAGGGTAGGCTCCTTGATCCATAAATGAATTCATGAAGATAATGGCTCATCTACTCAACACAGACTGTTATATGAGGATAAAAAGAGTCTTATTGATCGTCCATGAAAACAGAAAAGAAAAACGAGCTGCAGTAGCAATTCTTATATCAGACAAAATAGACTTTAAACTAAAAACCATAAAAAGAGACAATGAGGGTC
>NW_007741366.1:2029-9827 GCF_000696425.1 Galeopterus variegatus | reverse complement strand
TCTTCGAGGCGAGTCTTCCCGTTCTATGTGAGGTTGGGATTCATCCCAAATCTTACAGTATATTGACAAAATAAAAATTCAAAAAAAAAAAAAAAAGAGTCTTCATATTATTTAAGCAACTGAATTGCTAGCTCTCTTTCTTACAGTACATTGGAATTTTGCTCTGAATGTTATAACACTGACACCATTGCCTGAATCGATATGAGAGGTCATCTGACGGGCGAGAATTTGAAAATTTAAGAATAGTGAAATTTATTACTAGTGTCACTGGGAAATTGATTGGAAGTAAGCAATACATGCATTTCAGGATTTTGAATCTTTCTGAGGGTTCCCCCCCCACCCCCCGCTATTCTGGTCAGTTTTATATCCTGGTAGGTTAAGTGAGTCATCCTGATGACACGGAGCTAGGGATTCTCAAAGTAGACACATCTGTAAAACAGAGAGATTTCACTTTCTGGAAATTTATGAATAAATATACAGGAAACCCTTCTGCTGGAAAAAAATCTGCAATTGTTACAATAAAATATAAGCAACAGCTTTTTAATGAACACCTATGATGGGAATCAGAGATTAGAACAGTAAACAACAAAAAAGTGTCACCGATTTGACCCAGCAGCATTTGCTGAGACAGTGAAGTTGCTACCTTTGGAATATTAGGGGATTGACTTTTCATATGTATGTAACACAAATAATTAGACCTTGCATGAAATGGGAAGTATAAAAGGAGATTGTTATAATAATATAATATTCTAAAGCTATACCTTAAAAAAATAAGAAAAAAATGACTCAAATAAATTATTCTTAATTATTAGCCTGTACTAAAGAAATATATAAGGCTTGAAGTTTAATATGTACTTACTTTAAAGCCCAATCCAATAATCATCAGATTGAAAATCTAACGTGCCAGTGATAAATCCTCAGGAATCCATAGAAGCACATTTTATTTTTCCTGGACAAACAAGCACTCCACTCAGGCTATGCATTATTCTGTGAAATAAAGTCCCTGCCAAAGATAGCTTTGTAATTCAAAATAATATCACATATGAAATAAAATTCATCATGACTGAAAAATGAAAGAAAAAGCAGGAGTGCACACAAAGAATTTTAGAGACTTGATTAAAGATACCCCAGTAGAAATAAAAACATGAAAAAAAAAAGAAAAAAAGAAAGTATATAAAAATTTCCAGGCATATTTTAAGAAGAACCAATTAGAAATTCAAGAAACGCAAAATACAGCCATTAATATAAATATATGGGTCAAAATTACAAAACCAAAATGTAATAAAAGTTTTAAGGAATTATTGGAGCATAATAAAGAGAATATGTTTGAACTCAACATTTAATAAAATCTCTCTTGAGTGGTGTAATGGTAATTGAGTTTGATACATATTAAGGGGACTGTTATTATTTACATGGTAAAATATTTCCACAGAAATAATAATATTTTGGGCAGATAATATGTTTAAGTTTTCATTATGAAAAATAATAAAAGACAATTATGATTAATAACAATATCATCTTCAATGCTTTAGCCATTTTTAAGTAAAGCTATTGATAAGTATGATGAAGGAGACATAGAAGGAAGTACATGACAGTAATATATGCAGAGTAATGAGCCAAAAGAAGTGGCCTATGACAAATAAATAATAAAATCAATTTGAATGGAATATTAAATTCTAAAGGCGACTCTTAGAAGATTTAAAATAGTGTAACTATCAAAACTAGAGCTGTGTGGAGAAGGGGGACAATAGATGTGACAGCTAAAATATTATGTATTAATGTGAAATCAAGAAACAATGTCCAGGGGCCGGCCCGGTGGCGCACTGGATAGTGCGCCGCTTGGGAAGCGCGGCAGCGCTCCCGCCCGAGGGTTCGGATCCCACATACAGACCAGTTCCCGCTCACTGGCTGAGCAAGGTGTGGGAGCAACACCGAGGGTTGCAATCCCGTTGCCGGTCCCCGGTCCGGTACGGGGGCAACACTGAGGGTTGCAATCCGTTGCTGGACACGGATAAAGACAAAAAAAAAAAAGAAACAATGTCCAAATAGATAAATCAAAAATTGAGATACTATACATATTATTATACTTATATAAGAACTCACGATAGAAAACACTAACAGTTGACCTTCAAAATAGGATTGGGTGAGAAACTGCCTTATTTTATTTTAATCATTTTGTTCTTTTTATTTTAACAGATATATTCAACACTTTAATATATTTTAATTTTTTAGGTTTTCCATTTTTAAATGTTTAATATTGTTAATTTTAAAGTTAATTATGACAAGCAAAAAGAAAAAAGAGAAAACATGATAAATAAAGCTGCTCAATTTTCACAAACAAAAGCAAAAATTGGAACATTAGCCAGTTTTATTGATGGTGGAAGTTCATATACTTACAAACAATTTTTCTTTTTTTGTCCTTTTTGAGACCGGCCGCACCGCACTCAGCCAGTGAGCACTGTGAGCGCACCGGTCATCCCTATATAGGATCCAAACCCGCAGCGGGGGCACTGCTGCGCTCCCAGCACCACACTCTCACGAGTGCGCCAAGGGCTCGGCCATAGAAACAATTTTTCTAAGGATTTTTATTTAGTACCTTGAGAGAATAGTTTTAAAGTAAAATTTTAAATTTTCCTCAGTGAACAAATATGCACATTCAACATTTTTCATATAGATACATTAGAGATTTTGAAGATATTTAAAGCCTAAGGGAAAGGTTAAAAAAATATATACATACTTTCTGATATAGCACATAGTTTGTGATAACTGTAGGCAGAAAATTCCTTGCACTGTAATCTCTGCTTGTTTGTGATCTGTATTTCTCACAAAAGGGAGTAATTGTAAACATGTGGCATTCAGAATACAAAGGCTTGAGGAAAAAACATTACAAGTTCTTGTGCATAAAATTTGTATGCTTATAAGTAGAATTAAATCTTTCTTAAAGGAAAAATATTAGGCAAGAGTAGTCTTCAGCAGTAGTAATTTAAGTTCAGCAGTTTATCAGTTCCTTACTGACTTCATTACTTGGTGAGCAAAATCCATACTTATTATAGGAACCATTGTATTTAGAATTATTTAATAAATTTAGAAGAGAGAACACATCAATTCATTGTAATATAAACCAGAAAGGATCTCTTAAAATAGTTTATTTAAAAATATATATCATGCGCATTTTAATACAATTCAGCAAGCATTGCTTGAGGATAAAACTTCATCAGGATTTTTCCAGTGTCACTTTCAGGTATAGCTAGGTAATATTAAAAAAAATTAATTTTTTCAAGATTTCTTATTTAAATTGGCCTTCTTCCTATTTGTTAAGTAACTAGGCTATTCAGCATTTCTTCCCTTAATAAAGGGATTTGTTAGTAAAAGACAGAGGTAAAAAGTACTTATTTCCCCCCACTAAGTTTTGAGTATAGAAAGCCTAGTTTCTCCGATAAAAACGTGAAGAATTATGACATAGATAATATGTTTTTATTTATTTACTTATTTATTTATGTAATTTATTTATTTTTATTGAATCATAATTGATTATATATATTTTTGGGATTCAATGTTGGCATGTGTTGGTCAAATCAATATTATTAGTATGTATACTGCTACAAATTGTAATTATTCTTTATGCCCCTTGTCCAATCTCTCCCCATCCTCCTCTCCCTCACCCCTCAATTGCCCTAGATTTCTTCTCTTACTCTGAAAGAGTAATGGTTACTCTGTTGATTTGTTGCCTAGATGATTTGTCCAATGCTAAGAGGTGTGATCAGGTCCCCCAGTATTATCATAGAGCAGATGCTTCTTCTGTCACTCTGGAATGGGCTTTGTGGAGAGAGACATCATCTTCTTTTCTTTGGTCTCTGTTGCTGATTCTCCTTGTGTCAATGCACTCCAGTGGCTGGCGGACCATCTGTGTAGTGGTTGTGACATCTAGCCACTTTTGTGGCAGCTGTGGTTATTGTGGTGGCTGTGGCAGGCCACCCACATGGAGGTGATGTTTTGGCATGCTCCTTGGTGCTGATGGTGTGCCTGGTTGTGGGGGGTTTCAGTCCCTACTCCATACCCTGGGTCCCCAGGTGGGCCCCGAGGTGCTGGCAGTGTGCCTGGATGTGGGAGAGGGGTCTGGTCCCTGGCTCCAAGCCTCAGGTCCCCTGGCCAGACCCTGAGGCACTTGTGGTGTGCGTGGGCCAGAACTAATATTTGTCCTTTTCTTACTTCTAAAACAGGGGAACATCCTGTGAGAACCAGTATTTGAGCTGTGTGGTTGAGCTAAATTGCTGCTTTGCTGCTGCTTCCCTAGGGAAGACTTTTGTGCAGCTCAGGGTTTAATGGTTGACCTTATAGGTACTTCCAGCTCTCCAGAGACTGTGTGTTCCTGGGTTGTATAGACACTCTGATCTGGGCCTGAATCTTTTCATCAAACTGCACTGCATGCAATTCTACATTCCCATCTAGTCTCCTCTGAGTGGTCCTGTGCTGATTAGGGAGCAGATCAGCTGTCATTGTTGTGTTCCAGTGTTCTCCCAGTGGGCCTGTGTCCCCCACCACCCATGCTCCCAACACTTCCCATGGGATGGGCCCTATGCTGGTCCCTTGCAATGGCTCCCCTTTTTCAGCTGTTCTGACTCCTCACTCCTGCGTGGGTCTATGGGAATCCTATTAGGGGTCTTGCTGTCCTGGGGGCCACCAAGGCCCTCTTCTCCCCTGCCTCCTCCAAGCAACTCCATCTGAAGGGCATTGCTGCTGCTTCTGCTGGCTCCTGCTCCATGTGCTCAGCAGTTCCAGCCTTAAAGCAGTCATAGCCCAAAGCACTCTGAGCAGTCTTTTCTTTCTCTCATCATAACTTCTCCTGCCTTCATGAACTCAATAGGTATCTCCTCCTCTTCCCCTGAGCTCCAACAGCCCCAGCTTGGCTGTTGTTACATTTTTATAGTTGTAAATTGGTTGATTTGTGGAAGAGAGTGATGCTGGGGACTGTCTATTCCACCATCTTGACCAGAACTCCCTGACATAGGTAATATGTTTGAAAGATAATGATGAGAAAATTTAAACTATAGTTCTCTTCTCTTTCCCCCCCATCCAAATTTAGACAAGAAAAGAATTCTCCCAAGTTTGGGATAAATGAGGACAAAAAACATTGTTGTTTGAGGAACAAGGAATGCAAGCTTAGATGCAGGTATGTCACAAATGAAGAAAAGTCCTGTGTCTTGTCCCTACCCCCAACCAAATCCAAAGGTAAGAGACTTAAGATGTATTCTGATGAATTAACTGTAATCATTATTTCATATACATATTTTAGATCTGTTCCTATGAAGAGCTATTTCATTAGATATCTCATTTCCCCCAAGATTGATTGACCTAACTTGATTCCTTAAATCTAGCTGTAGTTTTGTCATATTTCAAAGTTTCCCATCAAGAATACATGATAAATGACCGGTAGCCCTGATCACTATTGAGAGGTATTTTACAGTTGTTAAGAAGTCAGTGTTCAATGACCCTAATACTTGACTCTCTGTGTGGAAAGGAAAAAGAAAGGCATGATGATGAAGATATAGAAAGTTAATAATTAGTAAATACCCAGATATTATAGGATCATTAAACTTTAAGTTACAAAATGAGAGTTCTTAATTTTTAATTAGAGGTTTGTGATGATTAATTTTAAGTGTCAACTTGATTAGATTAAGGATTACCTAAAAACCTGGTAAAGCATTAATTTTGGGTGAGTCTGTGAGGGTGTTTCCAGAGGAGATTAGCTTGTAAGCCTGCGTGGACTAGGTAGGAAAGATCCAATCTGCTGGGGGCCCAGAGAGAACAAAAGCAGAGAAAAAGGCAAATCTCTCTCTCTCTCTCTCTTCTTGCTTCTCTCTTTGCCTCTCTTCTCTCTTCTCTCTTTGCACTAGAGCTGGGATACACTTTTCTCTCCTGTCCTTGAACATCAGAACTGGAGACTCTTCAGCCTTTGGATTCCAGGACTTACACCAGTGGCTCGTCTGGGCTCTCAGGCCTTGGCCTTAGACTGAGAATTACACTACCAGCTTCCCTGGCTCTGAGGCTTTTGGACTTTCACTGAGCCACGCTGCTGGCAACCAGTTTGCAGATGGCCTATCGAGGGTCTTCTCAGCCTTCATAATCCCCGAGTAAATCCCCTCTCATATACCCATATACCTATCCTATTGGTTCTGTCTCTCTGGAGAAACCTAATACAAGGTTCTTGCAGGTATTTTCTTCTGGTAAGTTTGTTGAAAATAAAAACTAAGCAAATATTAAACTTCAAAAAATTTTAAGAAACTATTTGCCACAGGGGACACTTCAGGAAAATAAATATTAGTTTTGGAGATATTTGCTACATTGAGACATTTTTCAAATATATGAACCCTATTCATCTGTCAAGCTTTAGAATTCAAATGTGCTTATAAACATACTTGAGATGGATTTCAAGGCATTAACAAAATATAATATAATACATATTATATATACATTACCAAATACACTTTTAATTCTTGAAATGACTACACAAAATATGTAGCATTATTATTATCAGTTTATAACGTAAGGAAACTGGGACTTACAGAGGTTGTTCATAGACTTGTGGCAGGCTGTCCTACACACTAACCTCTCTAAAAGGCTACATTCAAAATTAAACCATGGATGTCAAGATCTTGATCTCTTCCCCAAATCATAAACTTTTGCTTACTGGTACTTTTTAGAGATATGAATCTAAGCCTAAGGACAGACATTTAAGTAAGTGTCCATTACAGAGACTGAACATTTAATTACAAATAGGGAGAAACCATCATAAAGAGTCTCTCCCATGCTTTCTGAAATGGCCAAACATTTTGATATTGGTATGCTTGTCCAGAGACCTCCAGGTACTGCCTGACTGAGTCAGTACTGATAGAAACATGTCAGAATCATTTCCCAGTTCACTACAGCCATTCTGCGATTGCCCCATTCAGTCTTGTGCAACCATCCTGTGTGCTGTCATATTTTCTTTTCACCCAAGCAGAGATAAGCTTCTTCTCAAAAAAAAAAAAAAAAAAAACATTTGGGAATTTTGAATCCTTTCAAAAAGGCAGTCAACTGTTTCTTTTAAGCTTGAACTTATGTATGGTTGCTCAGTCCTGGGAAAAAGTATCACAATGCAGTCTTGGCCGTGAGGGCTACAGAATTGCTTATATCCATGATGGAAATGTAGCATCCAGGCAGTGTACATTTTCTCTAGAAAATTCCTTGTCTGAGTCTCAATGGATACCACACAGGAAGATGCAAATGACCTATAACAATTTATAAAATCTTTTCAATTAAAAATTGTAATGAAAGACTTGTGTGTATGCATGTGTGTGTATGTGTATGTGAAAAAAGAGAGAGAGAGAGAAATTTTAAAATCACTACACTCCACAAAACTGTGTTTAGAGCCAAGTGGTATTGATGGTGGCAGAAAGCAAAATAGCTAATCAAATTAAGCTACTTCAGCAGTCTTTGATCTAATATTAAACAATGTGTTGACAGGCCATGATAGAAACGTCGGCACAGATTTGGCTGACTTTCTAGCATATAAGGCAGCCAGGACCACTTTAGACCTAAGTATTACAGAAGCAATAGTGTTATCCTTCTTCTTATGTATGGTATGAGACTGGGAAAATAGCCAGGAGACAATGCATCTTCCTGCAGGAAAAAAACCCTGAGATGTTTATCACCCCTTCAGTGGGAGGATGTGCCAAAAACTGGAATCTTATTTGTATTGTGGAAAAAGAGTGGGCATCAAGAAATCAATTAACTACTTAAAGGCAATAACGAAACTCAC
>NW_007741366.1:0-796 GCF_000696425.1 Galeopterus variegatus | reverse complement strand
ATATTATTACCAAATGACTTTTTATTATTTTATAATTACTGTATTTACTATGAAATCGTAAATATTGCTAAGTGATATTAAGATAAGGTAATAAGCTTTTCGTGTTTTTTTTTCCTTTTGAATTTCATACATATCTTTGCCTCTTAGAAAAATAAAATACAAATGTATAAACGTGAAATCAAAAGAGCCATTATTGTAATTTCAAATACTTATAGAATCTTCACTTAACTTCTTTCTTATATCTATTAGTCTTAGCATTGGGCTTATCTAATGTGAAAATTAAAAGTTGACTGTTTTCGTGCTGTGTCAAAAATTACTTTGCACCAGGCAAACATACAGAAACATTACAATTATCAGACAAGATTCGGTAAATGAAATCTACTTACCGAAAATAACGTTTTCTAAGTCCCTCCTCTTATGAAGTCTCATTTTTGATCTCAATGGGTGGCCTCCAGTGCTCTTTTTGTAGTGTTTATTTAAATATGTCTTTCTCATGAGGTTTAGTTAATGGTTCTTCAAAAGTCTTCATGAGTACTTCCACACTGTAAAAGTTCCTGACACAGGTTCTATTTTCTCTAGCTGTCCTCCTGCAACTCCTTTTTAGCCTGACTCCTCTCACCTCCACAGAGCCCCAAACTAGCGTATGTGTGCTGTGTCCATCTGGCCATGAGGAATTCACCTCTCTCTCCCATGCTGAAAGGTTGGAGTGCATGCTTTCTCCGTTGTCCTATTCTCGCCCAGGCCTCACTAACAGCCCCATATTGTTTCCCAACTTCAGAATCCTTCAGGCAAGAAC
>NW_007741365.1:24792-25656 GCF_000696425.1 Galeopterus variegatus | reverse complement strand
GATATGGCCTGTCATAGGACCTCTAACTATTATTCTAACAGCCTGCCTCTTTCTACCCTGCATTATTAAATTTGCTCAAACTCAAATAAGTAAAATCTCTAACCAAGCCTTTAACCGGCTTTTACTTAGAAATTACCAGCTGTTGGCCACAGAGGACCCTTCTTACTCCTCAGCAGAATGCCTGACACACTTCTAAAATGGATCTACATCACCGATGGTGCTTGTTCCTGACCGCCATGGCTGCAGATGCCTGGATGATCTCCCCCGAGACCTCTTATACCCACTGGACACAGCAGATGGCTGACTTATGGCTCCAAGGGACCTTCATGGATTTCTCCCCCCTTGAAATTACCCTGTTTTCCACTCTCCTTTGGGGTAGAATAAGGGACTTCCTTCTCCTCCCTGTTCCTCCCCCCACAATGCCCCTCTCCAGCAGGAAGTAGTTTGAAGACCTCGACGACCTTATCCCCAATAGAGGAAAAAGGGAGGAATGTAGGGCCCCATAAACCCCCAAAGGAGGCACTCCTTAAAACATGGTGCTTTTCTGGCTTCTTTTCTGGGTCCTAATACACCCACTGGCACCAAAGTACAGCCTATCAAAATCATCACTCACCTTTCCAACCAATCAGCCACCACCCCACGTACTAACCACCCTCTCCCGGAACTCAGCTTTCTATAAATGTACGCTTCACCCTCAAATAAAGCGGAACTTCTCCAGTGAACTGTCAGCTTGGGTCCTGTCGTTCTTTCACCCTCCTATGTTACTATTCCCACAAATCCACCACCCACATTCAGGAAGCCATAACTTTGGACTGATGATTTCACTGACTTTGTTTGAAAGAGTTGTTGGGCTGAGATCACAGA
>NW_007741365.1:22333-23392 GCF_000696425.1 Galeopterus variegatus | reverse complement strand
GGGCGTGGTTCTGAGGGCTTTAAAAGAAGAGGGGAGTCTGTCTCTCTCTCTCTCTGCTCTCTGTGCTTCCACTGTCTTGCAATGTGAAACCTCTGGGTCACTGTTGCTACCACCAGCTGGACTTTGGACTTCCCAGTCTGAGGAACTGTAAGCAGTAAGTTTCGTTTTCTTTATAAATCACCCAGTTCCAATTATTTTGTTATAAGCAACATACACAGACTAATGTACAAGGCCAGGAGCCCAGGCTGAGGCTTTTATAGGAGGGGAGTTTCCCGCCCATGTAGAGTGAGTTATGGAAAGCTCCACTTACAGGTGCCATCTGGAAGGCAGGGCAGTGTCTGGTGCTCCATGGCTTGTGGACCAGCTTTTGTACTGTTAGGTTCAGCAAGGTGTGGAAATTAGAGACCTGAGCCAGGTGCTACTTCAGCCAAAAAGCTTTATTCCACCAGTGTGGAGGGGAGACCAATTCAGATCAGCTCCCCTGAACAAAGGAAAGAACGGGTTTTATAAGACCTTGAGGGAGACATCTGGCAGAGTTATTGGCAATTTTGAAATCAGTGGTAAGCAAAGTGATGCAGCCTTTGTGGTCCGGTAACATCTGGTCAGTTAGGATATAGGCTTCCTGTAAGGATACCGTGGGCACTCAAGCGGAGGGGGAAGGGAAAGCATTCCCTAGCATATGGCGCCCTTCCGGGTTCTTCTCCGCAGTAGAAGCCTGCCGGTGCCAAAAACCTCAACCAGTCACAGGTCAGGGCTCACTTCCTGCCCAGCCTCATCCAATCAGCTACTGCCCCATCCACCCCCTATCAAAACCCAGAACGCAGCTCCCTATAAATATACACGGAGTCCTTGAATAAAGTGGAACTTCTCTGACGAACTGTCAGCTCGGGTCCTGTCACCTTATCAGCTTGGGTCCGTGCACCCTTTCTTTGGTGCCGAAACCCAGGAGTTCACCCTGCACCAGGGGACTCCTTCCTTGGACTTCCTCAGACCCCTCTGCGACCCCCCCAGGACTGACGGTCCGCCCTCGTCCATTTTCTCCGATGCTGGCTTCCTTCA
>NW_007741365.1:18692-19191 GCF_000696425.1 Galeopterus variegatus | reverse complement strand
CCTCCATTACAGGAACAATGACCACTCCCATTAATGTTATCCTGTTTCTCTTACTGTACCTTGTAGGTGCCTCTAAATCCTCATACGTTTGGCGGTTCACGGTATGAGAGACTTATACAGGGGAACAAGGTAAAACCACCAAACTACTCCCTTCCATGGCGGACTGTTCTCCAGCTGGATGCCAAAGGCTCATTAGCATCCCCCTTACAGGGAGTAAACTAATCCCTCAAGCCTCCTACCCATATCTATGTTTTCTCTTCAATCAAATCAAAGATTATTGCCACTGGTGGCTGGAAACTTATGGGGGGTGCCCATACTGATCGTGTTGGTATCATGATCCAAAGGTGCCACAATATATCAACCAAATCTTTCGGTGGGTTGGGAGCAGGCGGGATGGGTACACATTCCAATTATTCATTAATGACCCCTGGGACTCCAGGTGGGCTGGGGTAGTTATTGGATCTTTCTACTGCAGTGCCTTGGTCAATTCTCGCCCTTG
>NW_007741365.1:4870-17764 GCF_000696425.1 Galeopterus variegatus | reverse complement strand
AGTGCCTTGGTCGATTCTCGTCCTTGTAGACTATTTAAAATCACCCGCACATATGTCCCTATAAAAAATCACGTTTCCTTATCTGCTGTACATACTCACATTTCTCAGCAAAAAGAAACCCTTTCCTCAGAGAAAAAACGCCACCAACCAGCCCTCTCCCATCTACACTTGGCAACAAATTATTTCTGAAACTGTTATCTTCCTTAACCAGACTTTCTTCAACTCCACCCCTCCTAACAATTGCTTCCTTTGAGCATCTTTGCTACGCCCACTTCTGGCTGCTGTCCCTGTAAACATTACCTCACTCCCTTCCAACTCCTCCTCTACACCCCTCAGCCTTCCTGATGTTCCTCTATGGGACCCCAATAACACCCCCAACCACACTCTAGTGTCCTATCACTGTTTTCTGGGATCGTCCACCCTCTCACCCCATTCCTCATTCCATTATACTAAAAATTCCACCATCACAAGCCACACAACGTCCCCACCGGGCACCTTTTTTTGGTGTAACAGAACCCCTTTTATCTTTCCTAATACCTCCGTCCCTTACTACCTAGTCACTGTCATTCCCCAACTAACTTTCTATTCCCACACAGAGCTTTTTCACCTTTTCCATCCACCCCAAGACAACGTCGAGCCGCCTTTCTCCCAGTCCTAGTGGAAATGTCCTTAACAACATCAATTGTTACAACTGGCCTGTCAGGCGGGGCTTTGGGACATACTCTATGGGCGGTAAAAGACGTTAATAACAAACTACAAAAGGCCCTCACCTCCACAGCTGAATCTCTATCTGCCTTACAAAGAGAAATCACCTCCCTAGCTAAAGATACCCTACAAAACCGCCGCGCATTAGACCTCCTCACGGCAGAAAAGGGTGGCACTCGCATCTTCCTCCAGGAAGAATGTTGCTATTATATCAATGAGTCGGGGCTAGTAGAAACCAATATTGTCAAACTCACCAACCTAGCCTCAGACCTCTGAGCCAACCACCCTGATCCTTTCTCCTCGTTTTTCCAAGGCTCACTTCTCACCTGGGTATGGCCAATATTAGGCCCTGTAACCATAATACTCATAGCCTGTCTTTTTTTGCCTTGCATCATAAAGTTCATCCAGTCTCAGGTGGACAAAATCTCTAACCAGACTTTCAACCAGCTTTTACTCAGGAATTACCAGCTGCTGGCTACAGAAGACCCTGCCCGCTCTTCACCGGATCAGCTAACCCGCTGTTAAAATGGCCCTGCCTCGTCGATGGTCCCTGTTCCTGGAAGCTTTGGCCATGGACGCCTGGATGCTCTCCCCTACAGCCTCCTACACACACACTAGACTCAGCAAATAACTGACCTGTGGCTTCAGGGAACATTTCTAGATTTCTCCCCCTTCGAAATTACTGTATATCCTGCTTTTCTCTGGGGCCTAATAAAGGGTCTCATTTCCTCCCAATTCCTCTTCCCCTACTACACCCCCCATCCAGCAGGAAGTAGCTCGGAGATTATTATGACCCATTCCCACAACAGAGGAAAAAGGGAAGAATGTAAGGATACCGTGGGCACTCAAGCGGAGGGGGAGGGGGAAAGCATTCCCTAGCATATGGCACCCTTCTGGGTTCTTCTCCACAGTAGAAGCCTGCCGGTGCCAAAAACCTCAACCAGTCACAGGTCAGGGCTCACTTCCTGCCCAGCCCCGTCCAATCAGCTACCGCCCTGTCCACCCCTATCAAAACCCGGAATGCAGCTTCCTATAAATATACGCGCAGTCCTTGAATAAAGTGGAACTTCTTTGGCGAACTGTCAGCTAGGGTCCATGCGCCCTTTCACTTCCAGTTTGTGTTGCCACTGCATACATTTACCAGTACAAAGCATTCTTCCCAAAGTATTCCTCCCCACCCAGCCCAATTGCCTGCTCTCTGCAGCCCATATGCTTGAGCAAGATGTCTCTTTGATGATAACAGTCAAGTTTGCTTATTCCTAGGAGAAGAATTTACTGACCAGTTCCTAGAGCAGAAAGAGGGGAAGGGGAGGGAGAAAAGGGTCAAAAGTTGCTTAACGTGGCTGTGCTGATGTTAAGCTGGTCATGAGGCCTAATGGTCCTCTCTTTTTATACATATATATGGGAGAAAAGGGATCGGGGATGGAGTTCTCTGCTTCTGTCTTAAAAGAGGAGATAGACTTACACTTAAGGAGGTTAGTGACAGTAAAGCTAGCCCCCCAAGAAGAGCTGTCAGGGTTTTTAATAGAGAAAGGAGTGAAGGGTATAGGCCAGCATCACTGGAGGTGGTCCATTCTGTTCTTCCTGGTTGTGTCATGGTGCATACTCAGTCAGTCCAAGATGGCGGAGTTGTTCATCATGGTCACCCCAGGATGGCAATTGTAGTGGTCACCTTCAAGCTTTGTGTGCATGCAGGAATTCCTAAAAGGGTCTTAAGGTTAATCTGTAACTTAAATTTTGCAATTATGGTAAACAAGCCTTGGGGAGGGGTTTTGTAACTCAGTAAATATCTGTTTTCTCTCTTATCTCATTCTATTTTATCAGGTCCGGCCATGGGGTAATCATTTGCCCTGGGGGTCTCATGACTGAGGAGGGGAAAAGTAACAAAGTGTCCTCTGCAGGGAAAATGGAGTCAGTTTGGTTCACAGGCCTAGACTTACTCTGTTTCATTCCTCCCTGGGAGATTTTATCTTCTTTTTTCTTAAGGAGAAAGGAGCCAGAGGTCTTTCTTCTGAAACTGCTTCCTACTGGCCACGGGCATAGTCCCTGCCTACATTTTGGAGGTGTAAAAATCTCTCACCGATTATCTAGTGATTTATACGGACTCAATTTCCTCTTAGGAGGGGATGGGTTGGAATCCCTGTGTTATAATCTTGATGGGGAACTGTTGTAGTCTGGAAGATAAAGTTTTATTAACAGATTCAAAGACAGGACTAGAATCTAATAACAGGTGTGCTAGTGTTTTCTTCTGAAAAAATAATTTCTCTCTCCAAGTTTCCCAATTTTATCAAAGATATTTATGACAAGACTAATTTATCTGCAAAATAAGTTTAGTTTTTGGCCAGATTATTTGCATAAAGCTCTTTCTGAGTTGGCTTTGCTGGGGCTTTTATAAGGAATTTCAGATTAGACCTTCAAAAGCCTCTATGGTCTTAAGAAGCCAATCCAAGGATTTGACTTACTCTCTGATTACCTGTGTGAGTTGGGTGAATTCCTCTCTTCTGGAGGTCGCCAAAATATTGAGGTTCTGGCTTGTTGGAAAGTATATTCTTTACATATTGCAAGTCCAGGGATCTTGCAATGATGCAGAGAAGGTATCAGGCCAGTCTTTCCAAGTGGCTTTTTATTGGCTCCATAAAAGGGTCAACCTCAATTCCTTAAGGCAGTCTGGTCATATCTGAAAACATGATATTCCAGTCAAAGCCTTGGTAAAATAACCAGTGTCTCCAACTGTGTCCTGTTACAAGAAGAACATATTCTTTTTGAACTTATGCAGACAACGATGTTGCCATACAATAACAATACTCAGGAATAGTTTTGAAGTCCTGGAGGAATCAAGTAGAGAGAAAACTAAATGTTCCAATTTTTCTCATAAACGTGTAATTTAGCAAGCTGTTATATCTTAAAAGATTATCTTAAGTCTTGAAAACAAAACATTAAGAGAACCAGCAATGTTTCAAAATGAAGAAATTATAAAAAACCATAATTCTTTTTATCAGTTAATTCAGGTTTATGTAATTAACTTTTGCTTTTTTGACCTTGGTCTGCAATTTCATAAACCCATCAGTTTCTTTATTAGAATTTTGGAAATTCAGTCCAACAGTATGAACTTAAAGTTGTCAGGAACCTGTACCTGTCAGATTTTCCATGACTTTATTTTGAAGACATACCAGTTTTTGAACAATTGAATCAAGATTATGACTGATAGCATTTATATTAAGACACAGCTTCCTAAGAACCTTACACACCTTTGTAACACATATCAACATATCTATATAACGTATCTAGAAAAAAATGTTAAACACCATTTTGTGTCTTGATGATGCTTCCCATTTAATTCAACTTATCAGACAAGTCCAATTAGTTTTGATATCTCTCTTTTATAGATCCTTTGAGAAGTTCCAGGGTCCTTGGATTGTGCTTCCACCATGATCAAGTGGGATTCATCCCAGAGATGCAAGGATGGTTCAACATATGCAAATCAGTAAATGTGATACACCACCTCAACAAAATCAAGAACTAAAACCATATGATTTTCTCAATAGACACAGCAAAAGCATCCACTGATGGACATTCAGGTTGGTTCCATAGCCTGGCTATTGTAAATAGAGCTGTGATAGACATGGGAGTGCAGGAATCCTTTCTACATGATGACTTCCATTCCTTTGGATACATACCCAGTTATGCTCGATTGCATGGTATTTCTATCTGTAGTTGTTTGAGGAACCTCCACAGTGTTCTCCATAATGGCTCTAGTAATTTACAGTCCCAACAGTGCAGAAGGGTTCCTCTTTCTCTGCATGTTCACCAGCGTTTGTTATTTTCTGTCTTTTTTATAATAGCCAGTCTAACTAGGGTGAGATGATATCTTAAAGTGGTTTTGATTTGCATTTCCCTGATGATTAGTGATGTTGAGCATTTTTTCATATATTTGTTGGCCATTTGTATGTCCTCCTTTGAGAGATGTCTATTCAGCTCCTTTGCCCATTTTTAAATTGTATTATCATTATTATTATTATTATTTTACTATAAAGTTGTGTGAGTTCCTTGTATATTCTGGATATTAATCCCTTGTCAGATGCATAGTTTGCAAATATTTTCTCCCTTCCTGTAGGTTGTTTTTCCACTCTGTTGATTGTTTCCTTTGCTGTGCAGAAGCTTTTTAGTTTGATTTAATCCCATTTGTTTATTTTTTCTTTTCTTGCCTGTGTTTTTGGGATGTTATTCATAAAGTCTTTGCTCAGCCCTATATCCTGAAGTGTTTCTCCTATGTTTTCTTCTAGGAGTTTTATAGTTTCAGGTCTTATATTTAAGTCTTTAATCCATTTTGAGATGATTCTGGTATATAGCAGGGTATGGATCTAGTTTTATTCTTCTACGTATGGATATCCAGTTTTCCCAGCACAATTTATTGAAGATGCTCTCCTTTCCCCATTGTATGATCTTCATGCCCTTGTTGAAAATCAATTGGCTGTAAAGAACTGGGTTGATTTCTGTGTTCTCTATTCACTGTGTTCTCTATTAAGTGTCTGTTTTAATGCTGGTGCCATGCTGTTTTGGTTACTAGAGCTCTCTAATATAATTTGAAGTCTGGAATTGTTATGCCTCCAGCTTTATTTATTTATTTTTTTTGCTCAGGGTTGCTTTGGCAATTTGGAGTCTTTTGTTGTTCCATATGAATGTTAGGATTGTTTTTTTTCTATTTCTGTGAAGAATGTCATTGGTATTTTGATGGGGATCACATTGAATCTGCAGATAGCTTTGGGTAATATGGACATTTTTCTACATTGATTCTTCCAGTTCATGAACAAGAATGTCTTTCCATCTTTTGGTGTCCTGTTTTATTTCTTTCAGCAGTGATTTGTAGTTCTCATTGTAAAAATCTTTCACCTCTTTGGTTCAATTGATTCCTAGGGGTTTTTTGTGTGTGCAACTATTGTAAATAGGCTTGCTTTCTTGACTTCTTTTTTCTGATAGTTTGTTGCCAGTGATTTGTAGTTCTCATTGTAAAAATCTTTCACCTCTTTGGTTCAATTGATTCCTAGGGTTTTTTTTTTGTGTGCAACTATTGTAAATAGGCTTGCTTTCTTGACTTCTTTTTTCTGATAGTTTGTTGTTAGAGTATAAAAATGCTACTGATTTTTGTATATTGATTTTATATCTTGCAACATTACTGAATTTATTTATCAGCTCTAAGAGTTTTTTGGTGGAGTGTCTCATGTTTTCTATATATAGAATTATGTCATTTATGAACAGGGACAAATTGATTTTGTCTTTTCCTGTTTGGATGCCCTTTCTTTCTTTCTTTTGTTTAATTGCCCTGGCAAGTACTTCCAATACTATGTTAAATAGGAGTGGTGAGAGCAGACACCCTTGTCTTGTTCCTGTTCTCAAAGGAAAAACTTTAAGCTTTTCCCCATTCAGGATCATATTGATGGTGGGTTTGTCATATATCCTTCTTATTGTTGAGATATCTTTCTTCTATACCTAATTTGTTGAGAGTCTTTATCATGAAAGGATGTTGAATTTTGTCAAAAGCTTTTTTCTGCATATACTGAGATGATCATATAGTTTTTGTTCTTGATTTTGTTAATGTGGTGTATCACATTTACTGATTCGCATATGTTGAACCACCCTTGCATCTCTGGGATGAATCCCACTTGATTGCAGTGTATAATTTTTTTGATGAGTTGCTGTATTCTATTTGCTATATTTTGTTGAGGATTTTTGCGTCTATGTTCATCGAAGATATCAGCCTGTAGTTTTCTTTTTGTTGTATCTTTGCCTGGTTTTGATAGCAAGGTGATGCTGGCCTCATAGAATGAGTCTGGGAGAATAGCCTCTGTTTGAATTTTTTGGAATAGTTTGAAGATAATTGGTATTAATTCCTCTTTAGAGGAAATTCAGCGGTAAAACCATCTGTTCCTGGGCTTTTCCTTGTTGGGAGACTGCTGATTACGTCTTCAATCTGGTTGTTTGTTATTGGCCTGTTCATTTTTTCTATTTCCTCCCAATTCAGTCATTGTAGTTTGTATTTGCTGAATTTATCCATTTTCTCCAGGTTTTCAAATTTATTGCTGTGTAGTTGTTCATAGTACTCTTTAACGATTCTTTGTATTTTTGAGGTATTAGTTGTGATGTCTCCTTTTTTATTTCTGATTTTTGTATTGGGGTCTTCTCTATTCTTTTTAGTTAGTCTGATTAATGTTTTGTCAATTTTGTTTATCTTCTCAAAAACCCAACTTTTTATTTCATTGATCTTTTGTGTTGTATTTTTGGTTTCTATTTCATTTAGTTCTGCTCTGATCTTATTTATTTTTTTCTGTCTACTAACTTTGGGATTGGATTGTTCTTGTTTTTCTAGTTCTTTGAGATGTAGTATTAGGTTGTTTATTTAAAGTCTTTCTGTTCTTTTGATGCAAACATTTATAGCAATAAACTTTCCTCAGTACTGCTTTTCCAATATCTCACAGGTTTTGGTATGAGGCGTCATTATTTTCATTAGTTTCAAGAAATTTATTGATTTCCTGTTTGATTTCTTCTTGGACCCATGGGTCATTCAAGAGCATGTTGTTTAATTTTCATGTTTTTGTGTGGTTTCCAAAGTTTTGCTTGTTATTAATATCTAGTTTTAATCCATTGTTGTCTGGGAAGATGCTTGAAATGATTTAAATTTTTAAAAACTTGTTGGGACTTGATTTGTGACCTAACATGTGGTCTATCCTTTAAAATATTCCATGTACCAATGAGAAAAATGTATATCCTCCAGTTGCTGGATGAAATGTTCTGTATATATCCACCAAGTCCTATTGGTTTAAAGTATAGTTTAAATCCTATGTTTTCTCTTGATGATCTGTCCAATGCTGACAGAGGTGTGTTCAGGTCCCTACCTCTTATATTGTGTTGAGGTTTTTCTCTCTCTTTAGGTGTAATAACGTTTGCTTTTATATATCCGGGTACACAAATGTTGGGAATATACTTATTTATGATTGTTATGTCTTCTTGGTGGATAGATCCTTTTATCATTATGTAATGGCCTTCTTTATCCTTTTTATGGCTTTTCGTTTAAAGTCTGTTTTATCTGATGTAAGAATAGGTACTCCTGCTTGTTTTTCATTTCCAATTACATGGTATATCTTTTTTCATCCTTTCACTATTAGTCTGTGTTAGTCTTTACAGGCGAGGTGTGGGTTTCTTGTAGGCAGCATATAGTTGAGTCTAGTTTTTTAATCTGTCTTGCCACTCTATGTCTTTCAAGTGGGGAGTTCAATCCATTCACATTTAAAACTGTTATTGAAATGTATTGTCTAATTCCCGCCATTTAATTGGTTTCATGTGGTTGTTTTAAATATCTTTTGTTCCTTTCTTTCCCTGTCGTTGTTTGTCTTTAGAGTGGTGCGGTACAGGTTTTCTCTTTCTCATTTGCCTATGTGCTCTACTGGTGGGATTTGTTCTTTCTTGTGTATACATAGTGGTGATTATTATTTTTTGAAATCCAGCTGCAGAACTCCTTTGAGAATTTCTTGTAGGACTGGCCATATAGCACAGAATTCTCACAATTTTTGTTTGTCTGGAAAATGCACTATTTCTCTTTCATATCTGAAGGATATCCTTGCTGGATATAGTATTCTTGGCTGGCAGTTTTTTCTTTTAGAACTTTAGTTATATCATCCTATTCTCTTCTGGCATGTAGGGTTTCTGCTGAGAAGTCTGCCATTAGTGTGATGGGGACTCCCTTATGGTTTCCTCATGTGTTTCTCTTGCTGTTTTCAGGATTCTCTTTGTCTTTGACTTTTGCCAGTTTGACTACAATGTGTCTTAGAGAGGCCCTTTTTGGATTGAATCTGTTTGGGGACCTTTGAACCTCTCGAATTTGGAAATCCATTTTTCTACTGATACCTGGGAAGTTTTCTGCTATTATTTCATTGAATATATTTTCAATGCTTTTTTCCTTTCTTCTTCCCCTTCAGAACCTACCCATGATTCAGATGTTTGTGTTCTTGAGGCTGTCTGATAGCTCTAGAAGATTTTCTTCATTTTTAATAAGCCTTTTACTTTTTTTGTCTCCTTCTGTTATTCTGAAAACACTATCATTGAGATCAGAATTTCTTTCTTCTGTTTGCTCTAGCCTGCTGCTTAAGCTCTTGAATGTAGTTTTATTTCATCAAATGAGTTCTGCTACATGCTTTTTTATGGCAATTATCTCTTTGTAAATCTCCCCCTTCATGTCTTGGATTGTTTATCTCATTTCATTGTGTTGTCTATGTGACTCTTCTTGTATCTCACTGAATCCCTTAAGATTGTTGCTCAGAATTGTTTTTCAGACATTTCAAGGGTTTCTTGTAGATTGTCATCTGGTATTTGAGAGTTTTTGTATTTCATTGGGGGTGACGTATTTTCTTATTTTTTCATATTTCTACTATTCCTACATTGATGTCTGGTCATTTGGTAGAGGAGTTGCTTGTTCAGTTAGTTAAATGGCTTTTGAGGAGAGAGAATCCCTCCTGAAGATTTTTTTATGTTGCCTGTTGGGTGGGATGTTTTTGTTTTGGCTATGAGTAGACTCTATAGTCTCAGTAGCTTCAGGTAGACTCAGTTGTTCTGGGGAGACTCAGCAGTTGGGGGGCGCTGGCAAGTGTGATCTGGCTGAGGGCAACTGAGACTGCATGGAGTGGGGCTCCTGGGCTGTGACTTGGTGGCTCCAGACTCTGGTAGTGGAAGGTGTGAAGGGTGGTGCTTTGGAGGCTGGGGCCAGGTGGTGTGGTGTTTGTGATGTGAAACCATGTGGGATGTGACTATGGAGACTGCTGCTGGTCACCTCAAACATTCTGTGGTTGAAGCCTCAAGGGGCAGGGGTTTGGGGACTGCTGCTGAACAGTTCAGGGCCCCCAAAGTGGAAGCAGCAAGGGGTGGGGCCCTGGAGGCTGCTGTTGGGCAGCTCAAGGATCCTGAGGTGGAAGTTGTAAGGGGTGGGGCTTTAGAGACTGTGGCCAGGCAATGCAGCCCTCTGGTAGCCAGGGTTTGTGCAGAGGTCAGGGCCAAGTCCACGCACCATATGGTTCCAGAGGCTGTGGCTGTGGCTGCAGGTAGTGTGGGCTGTGCAGCGGGGTATGCCAGTGACCACTGCAGAGAGCAGAAAGAATTCCCACTGGGGGAGATGGATCCAGCCCTAGTGCCAGACAATGGTGCTGGTGACCTCAGCAGTGAGGGGGCAGCCTGGGGCAAGAGAAATAGGTTAAAATAAATAAGTCGATACTGTTTCAGTCAGTGCAGGAAATAGTCCACCTTTCATCTGTAGTTCAGAATGTTACACAAAACATATTTTTAGATGAGCCCTGCAGTTTCTTAACAAACCCTGTCAGAGACTGGTTCATTCTTCCTTTGTCTGGAAGACTGTGATGGGCCAATTACTTTCTGCTCGAAAAAACTTAAGACAAGTTGGCAGCTATGGGAGGAGCTTGAGAAAAAGGAGGATTGTGGGAAGAGGACAAGATGGTGGCTATCTAGGAAATGAGTCAGCAGAAAATGCTGCCTCCTCTAAGTGGTAGGCAATTGGTGGTTACACCACCTGCTGGAAATCAGGAAAAATCCCCCAAATCCCAGCCATGAGGCTGGGCCTACTACAGGCAGCAGGCACCCATGGTTGGGCCTGTTATCAGAGAAAAAGTGCAAAATGCACTTGACATCTACTGACAGAGTAATCAGTCACGGCTCAGGTGGCTTTCTCAGGTCCCAGTGTCCTAGGACTTAGCTTAGGGTGGCAGCATCCTACCACAACTGAGAATGGCTACCCAAATGGTTACTCAAAAGCCAAGGACCTCATGCAATCAGCGGTGGCTTCTCCAGTGACAGAATGGCCTTTTCTGCCATGTAGTGCCTGGGACTGTAACCCAGAGCAGAGTACCTGACAGGGAATGGCTACCCAAAGATAGGGACTTTAACCCAAACTGCTGAAGAAATCCAATTACTGTGTCTGATGGTCTGAGATTAGGTAGGAGTGAGGACTCCTAGTGGCTCAAGGTGGTCCCTGAGCACATGGCTGCTTTGACAAATCTCTGGACACTAGGGGACACATTGGTGGAGGGCACAGCACAGGAACTGCGACCTCTCCACCACTCCTGTTAGAATTTGACCCCTCTCAGGGGTGTCTCACTACTGTTGGCTAATTGTGATTGGCTTTCCAGAGTTTAGGATAACGGACAGATGGCCCGATTCTATATCCATCACCTTTCTCCTTAGTAAGACACACACCTTAGTAAGACAATTCAGGCTTTCCAGAGTTTAGGATAACGGACAGATGGCCCGATTCTATATCCATCACCTTTCTCCTGGTACACACACCTTAGTAAGACAATTCGTATATATTTATTTGGCCTTTGCCCCCAATTCCTGGAACAGAGTTCCTAAAACACTTGGAATTTCCTGAGTGATAGGGGTGTCTTTTGTTATTCAGAATGAGCTCTTTTCTTTTCTTTCCTAAAAGATGACCAGTAAGGACTTCTTAACCCTTGTCTTGGTGTTGTTGGCACCACGCTCAACCATTGAGCTAACCGGCCATCCCTATATAGGATCTGAACCCATGGCCTTGGTGTTATCAGCACCGCACTCTCCCAAGTGAGCCATGGGCCAGCCCTAGAATAAGCTCTTTTCAATCAAACCTGAGTTTATGCTAATGTGGTACGTCTCAGTTAGGGGGAGCTTCAGGATTAGGGCTATTATTATTTAATCAATAATGTCTACATAATGAAACTTACGTAAAAAGTCATACATGATGGGGTTGGGAGACTTTCTGGGTTGTTGAACACATTGATGTGGTGGGAGGATGGCTGGGTCAGGGAGGGCATAGTGACAAAGATTCTCTGCTTGACCAAACTTTAGTCAGTCTCCTGAATCTTCTCTAAGGCCCATCTGTGTACTTCTTTGTAAAATATGACTTTAGCAAAGAGCTAAAGTCAGTTTAGCAACCCCCTCTACCCCAATATCTGGTCAGGTTCCTCATCCTCCACCACCCTCCTGGTAATGTCTGATCACCCTGGTCTGTCTCAGGAAGAATCCCATTAGGGTGGTTTAGCCCGAATCCCCCTGTTATGGTTTGGATGTGGTTTGTCCCTGCCAAAACTCAAGTTGAACTTTGATTCCCAGTGTGGCAGTGTTGGGAGGTGGAGCTTAGTGGCAGGTGTTTGGGTCATTGGGGCAGATCCCTCATGAATGAATTAATGTCCTATCTCAGGGGTGAGTAAGTTCTTGGGTTGTTAAAGAGTTTGGCTCCCTTGGTTTTTCTCTCTTGCTTCCTCTCATGCCATGTGATCTCTTTGCACACACCTGCTCCCCTTCCCTTGTCCGCCATGAGTGGAAGTAGCCTGAGGCCCTTGCCAGATGCAGCTGCTCAATCTTAGACTTTCCCATCACCAAAATTGTGAGCCAAATAAATCTCTTTTCTTTATGAGTTACTCAGTCTCCGATATTCTGTTATAGTGGCACAAAATGAATTAAGATACCCCCTTACCCCTGATGTTTCCTCTTAGTAACTTTTTATCCACTTACCCCCACCCTGCTCCTTGGCTACAAATTCCCACTTGCCCATCTGTAGTCAAAGTTGAGCTCCATCTCTCCCCCTGCTCCACTGCAAAATCCCATTGCAGTTAGTTGTTCCTGTACCTATCAATATGGTCCTGAATAAAGTATTTCTTACCATGCTTTTTACAAATGTGAAAGTTGCCAGTACCGAAATGAAGTCACTTATGTCGAACCCTAATAAAATGGAGCTGGAAGGCCATGAAGGACAGGTCCTCATACAGGTATGCTTAGGACAGAAACGATCCAAAGAATTCCTCAAAACTGTAGTATTTCAGGTAAGCCACTTGCACAAGGACATTTACCTGACAATGGCTGTCTCCACAAATGAGCTAACACCAACTCCTGAAAAAAGCCCCAGTAACCAATGGTTTTTCTTTCAAAACAGCTTATGTGAACTTCCTTATTAAAAAAACAAACAAACAAACAAAAAAAAAAACCGAAATACCTTCCCTTGCTCCAACCTTTTTGGATTGGCCTATGTTCCAGTATAGCAAGGGTATCTGAAATTGCAATTCTTCTCTATTCCTGAACAAACACTTTGTTTTGGAGAGCTGGTCTCTGTGTTGTTTATTTTAAGCTGACACAAATATCAGTGAATAATATTCTCTTGAA
>NW_007741365.1:2128-4729 GCF_000696425.1 Galeopterus variegatus | reverse complement strand
CCAACCTTTTTGGATTGGCCTATGTTCCAGTATAGCAAGGGTATCTGAAATTGCAATTCTTCTCTATTCCTGAACAAACACTTTGTTTTGGAGAGCTGGTCTCTGTGTTGTTTATTTTAAGCTGACACAAATATCAGTGAATAATATTCTCTTGAACAATGGAAGCTCTGCACAATCCTCCCTCTCCCATCCTGCCAATTTTGCCTTATTCATCTCTTCCACTTGGCTATTCCTGAGTTGTACCTTTTATAATAAGCTGGTAATCATAAGTAAAGGACTTTTCTAAGTACTGTGAATTGTTCTAGGGAGTTATCAAACTTGGGGGGTGCTTTGTGGGAACCCCCACATTTGCAGTCAGCCAGGTAGAAGTGTGGGTAGCTGGGGAACTCTGTTTGCTTTTGCTACTGGTATCTGAAGTGGGGTGGTCTTGTGGGACTGCACCCTTTACCTGGAACCTGATGTTAACTCTGGGTAGTTAGTGTCAGAATTGAATTGGATTGTTGAACACTCAGTTGGTGTTGGAGAATTAGAGAATTGCTTGTATGATGTGTACTTGGTTATTATCAGAAAAAAACCACACCCGCCTGCTTTCCGTTTAGCATAGATTGTGCTGAGGCTGAAATAACCCAGGGTAGACAGTGTCGGGTTTTAGCTCAGAGTTAGGTCCAGGCAATTTGGGTCTGTGAATTCAGGATTCCAAAAAAGCCAGTGGACTTTCTTCAGCAGCAGCAAAACTGAGATGCTATAGGGCTGATGGTTGTATTCTAAGTGATGAGCATGTCTTTCCTAAGCCCTTTTTGCTTTGTTAGTCTTAGAGTCCAAACTGACCCACATTAGGCTGGATAATCAGCTTCTAAGGATCAGACATGTAATCTCACGAGAGCTCATTAGCAAACTAAAACCTTCTTTTTAAAATTCCCAAAGTATTTAATCAGCTTCTAAGGATCAGACATGTAATCTCACGAGAGCTCATTAGCAAACTAAAACCTTTTTAAAATTCCCAAAGTATGTCTCCATCTGGAGAAGGCCTCTTTCTCCTGTTGCCTCCCCTTTTCCCAGACGCTCCAATAGGGAAAAATCATAGCAAAAATGATCAGTTATAGACACTTATTTGTTTTTAATATTCTAACAATTCAAATTCCAACCAGCCCACTGGCAGCAAAATGCAAGGAAGTTGTGTCCTACCAATGCTTTTTCTTTGCAGCTTTCCCTGATTGGGATGATCTCTCTAGCATTTACAAAATTATAAGCATACAACATTTTACATTAATTTAAACTGTACATCTAGATGAAATAGCCACAAAATACAAAGCCATTAAAAATTTTATTCTTTTTCATTGCCAATTTATTCACCCCGTTAGCAGCATTCAGCATTTAGATGCTGGGGAAGATTCTGGTTAGAATTTGGGCCAAGGTGAGGCCCTCCTCCCCAAACTATTATAGTAGCAGCAGCAGCTAGGCCGAAGAAATGACTGCAACTTTTTCTCTCCCCTTGTTTATCTAAAGCTTTGCTTCAGCTCTATGAATGGACTTAACTTTTACCCTTTCACTCAGAGGAGCAAGCAACAAAAACTTTTGGCTCACCCAGAACACCTCTGGGAATTTTGGGGTCTTTTCTCCTCTCACCTAGAGGAGAGAACAAAAACCAAAGGCATTATCTGGGCTGTATTTTATCCCCTCTCAGTTTAGCCAGCGGACCAGTGAGTACACCGTCCAGAAGATGGAAATATTATTTTCAGTTCTGCAGGTAACTTTTTACCTCTCACAACACACATCAGCTAAGCTGCTGGTATAGGACTGGGTGCACTGAGTCCAATCACATTGTAAAAGTGATCCAAGAGACACACCAGTGTGTGGCCAGGCTGGCAGACAAATGGTGTGGACGCTGGAAGCTGGAGTGCATGGTGTTTGGAATGCCCTCTCAAAGGCCGGTGTGTGTAAAATGTTTAGGAATGCCTTTAACAGGAGGGTGAAATGAAGCTGGCTTGTGCAAATTTGAATCCCTGGATATATATATAATTTTGATTCCAGTCTCCTCCTTATATCTCCAGAAGTATCTGATCTTCTTAACTGACATTATTATTTTATTATTTCTGAGTGTGTTTTAAATTATTAAAAGACATGTATGCATCTCTAAACAATGTGTAGTTTCATTTTTCATTTTAGACTTACATACATGGTAAAATACTAAACATTCTGGAGATTCTTCTTTATTTATTTTTGTTGTATGTATATTTGTATTGATGCGTGTAATTCAAGTTTATTCACTTTCATTGCTCTAGAGGATGCTATTGCATAAATATTCCATAATTTATTTTCTCTTCTTTGCTGGGTGACTTTTGAGCTCCTTCCAGTTTGTGCCATTATGAACGCTGTTGCTGTAAATATTCCTGTATGTGTGCTAGAGTTTCTCTGGAGTACATCCCTAGAAATGGCATGGCTGGATTATAGTGTACATTCATCTTTAACTTTTCTCACTTCTAACAAGCTTCTTTCTAAAGTTGTGCCAGTTTACATTTCTGGTGGCCGCATGTGAGAGTCTCTGTTTGTCTCTCTGCAATGTACAGTCTATATCCTTAGCAATACTTGGTATTGCTAGGT
>NW_007741365.1:0-246 GCF_000696425.1 Galeopterus variegatus | reverse complement strand
TAATTCTGTTATAGCAAAACAAAATGGACAAAAACAAAGGGTAAGGCAAGGGTTGAGGTTGATCTTTTTGCATATGGTTGTCTGATTGTTCCAGAATCATTTGTCAAAGAAATTTATCCTTTCTCTATTGATTTGTATTGGCAGTTCTGTCAGAAATTAAGTGACTATATTTGTGTCATTCTATTACTTGATTCTTTATTCTTTTTCCGTTGATCTATATTAGGCAAATGGTGACCTGCAGCCTAA
>NW_007741364.1:22442-25661 GCF_000696425.1 Galeopterus variegatus | reverse complement strand
GAATTGTCAGGCTGATAGTTAAGGGAGATGCCAGGATGACAGCTGGGTACTCTGTGTAGAAGTAGGCCAGTCCAGATTGGAGCTCTGGAAGTGACTTTTCTAGGAACTTGAAATTAGTAATATACCTATGCGTCAATAGAGTGAGACACGATTTGGGTAACTGACGTAGAGTTTAGGATTTAATTACATAGAAAACCAACAAAACAGGACAATTATTAACTCTAGGAAAACAAAAAGTTATGCAAGAAAGGAAAAGCAATCATAGTTTGGTATACAACTTGGCCGTAACTATTGTTTGCATGATTATAGTAGCACAAATACTGACGATTAATGTAATCCAAATCAGAATATAACTATTTTGGGAATATGGAGAGGTAAAAACGTTGGGGGTGAACATGGCGGGGGAGGGGGCGGAGTGATGGATAAAGAAAGCTACAGTCTCCTCTTGTGTCTCAGCACTCAGGCCCAAGGCAGAGCCTCTGTTCCATGAGTGGCCACGGACCGGAATCGTTGGAAGAAGGGATCCCCTAGCTCTCCACTCACCCAGGACTTAGCCTCAGCAAAAGGAGGCTAGGAGCTGGATGAGAAACGCTGACATGGGCCGGCTGGTGAGAGTGCGGTGCTGATAACACCAAGGCCCCTGGTTCGGATCCCATATAGGGATGGCCGGTTCGCTCACTGGCTGAGCGTGGTGCTGACAACACCAAGTCAAGGGTTAAGATCCCCTTACCGATCATCTTTAAAAAAAAAAAAAAAAAAAAAAAAAAAAAAAAAAAGAAACGCTGACATCCTGTTCCACTGACCAGGAGCTGTGGGGAGGAGGCTCTGTGCTCTTGCCTGCAGCATCTGAGTGGAGTCTTGTCCTGCTGAGCTGAGAGAGGGAAGGAAGGGAGAGGTGCTGGTGCAAACCTCACAGGAGCTGGTTTCTTACCAAAGAATTTTCACATTTTTGAATAGTTTCTTCAGTTGCTGTTTGCCCTTATGACCATTTCCAGAGGCTTTAAGTGGTTGTTTGTTGCTGTTCTAAACAATCTTTACCAGTTTCATTCGGGGTGAGCCCGCCCAGCTCTTCACGCTGTCATGCGGGTAGTCAATGCCTTTAGCTTTGAATCTTGCAACTCTCCTGTAAGTTTAAAATTACTTCAAGAAAAGTTAAGACATTTTTAAAAAGTCACAAGAAAGTAGTTATTAGGAATAAGTAGGTTAAAACATACAGCCCCTTCACTTTTGCTGTTTATTGTTTCCATTGGTAACGAGCCATAACAGCTCCTAGAACTACTTTAAATATACGCCCCAGAGAGTAAACAGGAAGCGGCGGCGTGGCAGCCTCCCTGGAGAGTAGGAGAATATTTCAAATCAAGGGACTCCTGGGGGCCGGTGAGTGGGACCTCTAGGTATTCAACTTTTTAGGGTGAAAACTGAGACAGTCCGGGGCCAGCCGAGGCCGCCGGAGGGGGAGTGGGCAGGGCAGCGCCACGCAGAGCGGTCGCCCAGCACCACGTCCACTTGCAGGCTTTCGGTTTCTTGGCCTCCATCTTGCCCGCGCTTCCCCGGCGTCTGGGAGAGTGAAGGCGGCAGGTCGGAGCGAGCGGAGAACCCCGGCGGTGGGCAGGCTGGTGAGTGCCCCGCGCTCGAGCCGGTGCAGGCAGCGCCCGATCCGCCCCAGACCCGGAGACCCGAGGCCGAGTTCCCGCGCATTGTCGCCGTGAGAGCCCCTCTCCGCCACTCCTCGCGTCTTTCCACAGACCCGGGCTTCCGCCCACTGGCCTCGGGCGGGGGGTGCCCGGCAGGAGCCAGGGGAGGGGTGGCCCTTCTGGCAGGGGACCCAGTCCTGTGGCTTTCCTATTTCGGGTTTGTCCCCTGGGAACCCCGCTGGGCTGGGCGCGCCCGATCCCGCGCCCTCCCCCGTGCCTCCGCGCTCGGCCCGTCACCCCCTCTCCTCCGCCTACGGGTTCCCAGAAGGGCGGCTGAGGTTTCCGGGATCCTAGGTGCTGCCCCGAGTGCCCCGACGGACCGGACCGACCGGGAAGCAACCCTTGGCCAGCAGTGGCCACCCCTGCAGCCCCAGAGTCGGAAAACTGGCCGCGAGCGTTGGTCCCTAACGTTGTCAGCCTTGCATAAAATGGCCTTGAGAGGTATTCGATTTCTGGGGTGAACTGTTCAAAAGATCTGGCAGTTCTCCTTTCGGAAAGTTGACGAGAACGAGGATTTTTTGAGATGTGCGTGCACGCTGGCCTCTACTCGGCGGGAGCTGCTCCCCCGGGAGTTTTTACTCTTTCCCAATAGTGTCGTGAAGTACGTCAGGGTTGTAATTCCCCAGCGCAGTTTAATGTATATTTTGGCAAATTGCAAGGAAAGCTTGTCTTGGGAAAGTCGGAAATGTTTGACTGATAAGATTTTTTTAAGCCTTAACATAAACCTGTTTCCGCCACTTTCCCTCTTCAAAAGGACTGAGAAATTTAAGATGATTTCAAGTTGTTTTCGTTTGACTGTGTCCGGATTTAGACAGAAGAACATGTTCTTTTAAATAATTACAATGAAGTACAAGAGAACAAAGGCCACTGAAATTCAGAATAAGCTTTTGGTTCAAGGGAGCAGGAAGTAAGTTCAAGGACACTAATGTTTTCTCAAAGATTGTTGACATTTGAAATTGTTCTTACGCAAAGGTGAATCCGGTAAGGGGATAGCAGATGTCAAGAATTTTGGACATTGACAAACCGGTATAACCTAAAACTAAGGGCACCGGCGGGCTTGATATGCTTTAGATAAGAGGAACAGAATTTTTGGTATTTTTCCCTCTGGTAGTTCCCGTAAATAATCTTACAAAAGAGTTTCGTTGAACAAAAACTTGGCTCAACTCCAAAGTTTAAAAAAAGACTGGGTTTGGAAGGGAATTTTGAACGTGTTTGCCTACAGAAATCTTTTTTTGTTGTTGTTGTTAACACTTACTTTACTTACAGCTTTTGAGCTGAACGTCCTGGTTAAAATGTTGTCTTTTTTTATTCTTTTTTTCTAGCGACTTTACGTTTCACATTTCTGTTTGTAACTGACGTTTGCACTCCCTTTAACACGGTATTGCTTCCTTCAAACCAGTTTCTAAGGTGAATCCACCTACAGGTCTGCAGAGGCGCAGGGTGCTCGCCGCCGTGGGAGTCCTGGGCCACCGCGGGATGGGGGCGGGGGGGGGTTGTGGGCAGCTTTTGGAACTTTGGCAAGGAG
>NW_007741364.1:0-21950 GCF_000696425.1 Galeopterus variegatus | reverse complement strand
GCGGGGGGGGGGGGGGGGGGGGGGGGTTGTGGGCAGCTTTTGGAACTTTGGCAAGGAGCCTAAGGAAGTAGGTTTGGCCCCCTGGGCGTCCCCGGGTAGCGGTGGGGCTCAGCAACCGCCCGTACTCAGTCTTGGTGGCCCGCGGGCTGTACGTAATTCCCCCTAGCGCTGAGTGGGCTCTTTGGCCACACCAGGGGGATTTTACCGTCTGGAGAGACGCGCGTGGCCCTGTGCGAATTTGTTCTGTGCTGGAACGGGGAATTCCGCAGACTACATTCTCCAACCCAGACGCCTCCTGTGGGCGGCGGGTCAACTGGAGGGCGGCGTGGAGGAGGCGGATAGGGGCTTAGCAGGAAGAGGTTACAGGACGCGGGCTGGGGAGGCCGCCTCCTGATGCATGCGACGCTCTGCCCCAGTTCCTCGTCCTGTCGGGAGCATTTCCCAGTCTGGTTTTCCGGAGTGGCAGGTCCGAGTGTGTCCGGCGAGGGAGGGTGTCATTCCGTGCAGAGATCCAGTGGAAAGAGTTGGCAGCTGCTCCTGCGTGAGTAGGCAGAGAACCTTGCTCGCTTCACTGCTCCCGACCCCCAACACCCAGGCTTGTGTGCCTTGGGCTCCGGGGACGTCAGGGTACTGTTCCTCAATCCTGCAGAAAAGGATTGCGTCTCCTGTTTTCGACCCTTGGTCCCTTCCTCGAGCCTCCTGGGGACTCAACCACAACACTCCGAGGCATGTCGCTCTTTTAAATCCCAGGAATGGACTCCGTTTGGGGATAGGGAAGCTCGTGAACTCTGATTATTTCTTCTTTGTAGAGCCCTAAGGGCTAATTAAATTCGTGTTTACGGACTCAAATGCCTCCTTGCCTTGAATTCGGTATAATCCTATCAACACTTACTGAGCTCCTCTGGGCCAAGCAGAGTTCTGGGTGCTGAGGACACAGAGGTGGATCTAAACTTGGTTCCTGTCCCCATAACCTCACAATGTGGTTGGGGACCAGTCAAAGTTACCTCCACAGGTAACTTAGAGTCAAGGCAGTCTAGACAAGGTCCACTCACAGACTGACCTAGTAGGGAGTTTGCTGGGATGGGGTGGCGACGTAATGACTGGCATTCATGCTTTACTTAACTACAGTATTATTATAGTCGTAATGCTCTACCTCTCCTTTATTTTGCGCTCCTATCATCCCTAGGAAGATTAACCCACCCCCATCGGTGCTCTTCCTCGGCACTTTCCATATGCTCATGGCTGTCTTTGCACTTACACAGCACTGCACTTAACACTCTGTACTGTAATACTTTTTCTTAAAAAACTTTTTAGTCAAGTTGTATTATAATTAACTGGATTAAAATACATGCCAAGTAAATAGAGAAAGCCCCCAGGAGTCCATTTCTAGAGATACCAAAGGTTGAAGTTTAGTGTCTTTTTTAGATATATGTGCACTCAAATATAACCTTTTCAGTGTTTTAAAAAATTATATACCTTTTCTCCCCCTTTATTTTGTATGACGCTGTTTCTACAAACTATATTTCAGAACTGGTGTTTGTTCTGTTAATAGCTTTGCTTTTCCACATGTTAACTTCACTCCCCTCTGGAAGCAGCGTTTCTAGTGAAAGATTTCTTTTTCTAATGATCAGTGTTTTTGAGAATGTGTGCATCCGCAATTTATTTCATTCATTTGCTTCTTCAGATGCCTCAATTGTTTTTTCTCCCTCTTCAATTCTTGGTTTAGAGAAATAATTTCTTTTTTGACCGCATGTACATACAAATATATATGTTTTTGAATCTTTTCTTTCCAAATAAAATTGTTTCTTTTTCCACACCTTGTACCTCGTTCAGTATTTATGTTACTTTAATGGTCTCCCCATCTAGCCACTTTGTCTTTATTTGACCATTTAAGTTTCTGACCAAAGCAACAAACAGCTTCTTCGTTATTTCCCTCTTATTCTCGATACTGGGTTGTCATCTTTGTAGTTCAGTAATTATTGTGAAAGAACTAAGCTCCACCAATTTGATACTACATTCAACTGCATATTCAAGATGGTTTGTGTCTTCTGCAGGGAACTCTTCACTTACAGAAATAAATCTATCATCACTTACATCTGTGTCTATATAACTCAGTTCTTCAGTTTCCTATAATTGAAGAATTCTCTTGTAGCTACTTGTTCCAAGACTTAAAATGTTTCCCAAGGTAATGACTTCGTTCAGTCATCTGACTTTACAAAGCTTCCTTATCTACTTCTGAAATACTTTTTTTTCCTTGAACTTCTTTGGATCTTTCCTTTCCAGTCACATGAGGGTACTTCAAAAGTTCATCAAAAAATAGAATTAAAAGATAATACAAATCTTTCTATGAACTTTTGGAAGACCACTTGTATGTCTGGGTTTTTTTTTTTGTTTTTGTTGTTGTTTTTACTTTACCTGAAACTTCCAAAAGTAGTTTTTAAAGTCAATGATCTTTATTTTAAAGAGTAGGCACTTGACAAATCTTTTGCTTGAATACTATTTAGTGAGTGAACCAAATTCTCTGTAGTAATGACCAAAACTTGATTCAGAGTTGAATTTAAAAAGAAAAATAAAAAATTTGTTCAGCATTTACTGAACACCTGCTAGTGCTAAGGATGGTAGCATATAGGAGATCTCCCTCTGCTGTCTGGTGCTCCCTTCCTAGATGGGAAAGACAGAAGCAACAGCAAAAGTTATGCCCAAAACCTTGGCCATAGTATGCCATTGAAACCCCAGAGTTTGGGTTTTATACTTGAGTTCTACTCTAACCCATGGGTTATTTTAATCCGGCAGATAATTATAAGGCTGTGCTCTAAGTACCCTGGTGGAGCTATTAATAAAATGTTTTGGTGGCACAGGGAAGTTATATATAGCACAAAGCTTGTACCCCTGGAGAATCTTTATCAGTTGCAGTTTGCCTAGGCTTTCTGTAAACATGCTGGCTCTCATTCAGCTTAAATGTAAAATGAGTCTATACCTTTAACCTAGATAGTCACCAGAAATGTCACAGAACCTAGCAAGAGGAACCAGGTAAGAGATCAGAAACTAGGGAACAGGTAAACATGTATCAGGGATGGTGATGAGATTGAAGCAAATGGGGAATTTTTATTTTCTTCTCTACTTTTCTACTTTTTCCAGATTTTCCTGTAATAATCAATTAGTGCTTTTCATAATAAGAAAAAAGAATGCTATATAGATAGAATTTTGAGTTTTATATCCCCAGTGTTATGAACAACTGTTTTGTTATTTTTTTAGTTTTTTATTAGCATATTCATTGTTACAGATCATACTTATTCTTTATGTCCCTTATCCAATCTCTCCTCTTCCTCTCCCCCTCTTCCTCTGCCCTTTCCCCCTTCCTCACCCCGTCCTCTCTCTAATAACCATAGATTTGTTCTCTCCATCTGATAGATTAACTGTTCCTCTGTTGGTTTGTTGCCTAGATAATTTGTCCAGTACTGAGACAGGTGAGATCAAGTCCTCCCCTATTACTGTAAGTCAGATGCTTCTTCTATTACTCTAGAGTGTATGCACAACTTCTGATTTTGAACAGAACTATCTCCTGAAGGGCCAATCTTGTCTCTTTAGTTACTGGAGACTCCATTGTATAAACAGTGAGTATATCTGCCAGGTTGAATTTTTTTTTTTGCGGCTGGCTGGTGCGGGGATCTGAACCCGTTACCTTGGGATTATAAGGCTGTGCTCTAACCAACTGAGCTAACCGGAAAGGCCCAGGTTGAATTTTTAATTCAAGCCAGTTTTATCTACATAACCGTCAGAGAATATCTGCTAAATATTTTATTTTAGAGTGGCATAACTGATATTAAGCTATTCTTTTCGACAGATAGGATTCTTTCTTGAGCTGCTTTTTATTCCTTTGATCAAAGCCTTGAGGAGAAGGAATACATGTCTTTCTGACTGCTGTTACATGAGGATATACATCCATTTCCTTTAAGGGTGACATCATTTGGTTTGGATACCTCAGAAAAAGTGAGGCGAAGCCACAGTCCTTTGTTCTTTTTTTTTTTTTCCTTTTTTCGTCTTTTTTCATGACCGGTAACGGGATCGCAACCCTCGGTGTCGCGCCCGTACCGCGACCGGCAACGGGATCACAACCCTCGGTGTCGCGCCCGCACTGCGCTCAACCAGTGAGCGGACCGGTCTCTATATGGGATCCGAACCCTCGGCGGGAGTGCCGCCGCGCTCCCAAGCGCCGCACTCTACCGAATGCGCCACCGGGCTGGCCTGATTTTGGTAATTTTGATGATGTCCTACTTGGGGAAAAAAAATTTTAAATTTTAGGTACTTTTGAGTTCATCCTAGGAGAACCACACTACAGTACACACAGTGTTGGTACTGGGTTGGAAGTTTGGCAAAAATGAAAACTCTGACATGTAAATCTTAAGAGTTTTAGGAATTACAGTTTATTCTGATAAGTGCCAAGGATACATTTTTAGTAAAAGGTGAAAGGTACTGGGAGTTGCACCTTTTGCTAAAAGGCCAGGAGATGTCTGGTGAGCTTGGTTGGAGATATATTCTCTCTGTTCAAGGTGAGGTCCTGCCAGCTCCCAGGAAGCTCTGCATGGGGGCTTACCCAGCCTTTTACATTCGCATTGTAAAGTCACCCTAAAACAACAGCATCATTATCTCATACAGTTGCAAAAGCTTTCTTTCACAAGCTGTATTTCCTGGATGTAATAACCAGGTTCCAAGTATATATTGCTACACCACCGGCTCCATCTTGCTTCATTGTAGGTTATAAAAGGGTCAGTGGTTATTACACATGTGCCTACCTGCTGCAGCTGTGCAGTGATAACCACTCTGTTCAAAGCCCAAGAGGGCTGAGCTTGGCAGGCCTGGCCAGGGACTACCACAACATAATGAAGATGAGTAAGAGCCTATCTATCCTCAAGGACGTCGAGACATGACAGTACCCGACTAACTCTTATGTAGGATAGAATAAGGTAAATGCCAGAAGAGAGTTCAAACAATACTACAAAGCAGGAGGAGATGACCTGATTTGTGGATCAAAATAAGCTAATGGAAGAGATACCTTGAAAGACAGGATAGAATTTCAACAGACAGGCTGAAAGGAAGGAAGGAGCTTTCCAAATGGACTCAAGTGCTTGAGCAAAGTCACTGGGGCAGAAAAACACCATCCAGGGAACAGTGAGATTTTTATTTGTCTGGAGTTAGATTATGGGCTGGGCAGAAGTGGGGCGATATTCTTAGTGCCTGGGCTATGTATGTGAAGTTCACTCTAGCCATAATTGAACTTTGGTTAAGGTGGAGCAGGCCACCACAACTGGATTTAGCTCTATTGTTCCTGGTGACTCTGCTTATGTTTCTTTATCCAATTAGATGATTCTTGGTCTCCTTTTGATCTATATCCTTTCTCATTCTGTGATTCATTCTCTCATTTTCTGCAGCCTATATGCAACTATGAACCAGGGAGGTTATTGGAAGTAATGTTAGGTTGGAATTTGTGGAAGCTTTCCTGACAGTCATGGGAAGTCAGTTATATCTTAGTCCATTTTGTGCTATTACAAAATACCACAGACTGGGTAATTTCTAAAGAATAGAAATTTATTTCTCACAGTTCTGGAGACTGGGATGTCCAAGATCAAGGCGTCAGTATCTGGTGATGACTGCTTTTTGCTTCCAGGATGGTGCCTTGAACTCTGTGTCTTCCAGAGGAGAGGAACACTGTGTCCTCATGTGGCAGAAGGCAGAAGGGCAAAAAAGGAAATGAATTCTGTCCATCAAGCCCCTTTATTAAAGGTCACCTAATCCCATTCACAAGGGAGAAGCCCTCATGGCCTAATCACCTCTTAAAGGCCTCACCTCTTAGTTCTATCACATTGGCAGCACCTGAATTTTAGAGTGGACACATTCAAACCTCAGCAGCCTTATCAAAGAACTTTATAAAATATGACTTCTAATTTTATGTCATCATATAATTGGGATTGTCTATTGTTTGTGGGCAATATTGCTTGTTATGATTGACATGCACTGCTTGCGAAGCCAAATAATTTTTTTCCCCCTATATAAAGATGACTGGTAAGGGGATTTTTTTTTTTTTTTTTGTCTTTTTACGTGACCAGTAAGGGGATCGCAACCCTTGGTGTGGTGTCACCCACACCGCGCTCAGCCAGTGAGCACACCGGCCATTCCTATATAGGATCCGAACCCACAGCAGGAGCGTCGCCTCGCTCCCAGTGCCGCACTCTCCTGAGTGCGCCACGGGCTCAGCCCGGTAAGGGGATCTTAACAATTGGCTTGGTGTTGTCAGCACCACGCTCAGCCAGTGAGCGAACTGGCCATCCCTATATAGGGATCTGAACCCGTGGCCTTGGTGTTATCAGCACCGTACTCTTCCGAGTGAGCCACGGGCTGGCTCTCCAAATAATTTTTTTTTTTCCTTTTTGTGTTTTTTTGTGACCGGCAACAGATCGCAACCCTCAGTGTTGCGCCCGTACTGGACCGGGACCGGCAACGGGATCGCAACCCTCGGTGTTGCTCCCGCACCTCGCTCAGCCAGTGAGTGGCTGGGCTGTACGTGGAATCCGAACCCTCGGCGGGAGCGCCACCACGCTTCCCAAGCGGCGCACTGTAGCAGTGCGCCACCGGGCTGGCCCACAATTTTTTTAATGCATGTTTTTAGCCACTGATATATGATAATGGTTAGTAACATCCCAAATTGGGATGTATTTATGCTTTAGCCTCAGATCATGGTCTTCTATGTTTGAGTATGTATCTGCAGTGTTATAGAATCACATGATGATTTATTTTTACACATTTATTATTACACGTTCTCATTTTAAATACTTTGGGGAGGGCATAAAATGGCATTACATGCACTATCTTAGGTTTGAGATGTCTAAAGATGGAGGAGGAAGGGTAGGTTCATCCTTTTTTGCTTGAATTTCTGGACACACAGCCAGCGTCTACAGGTTCTGCGCACAAATGGAGGAGGGAGGAGGGTTCTGTTATATTCAGGATGAATGCACGTAACTTCTGTGAGATGTTCTATTTTGCCCAGGTTTGTGCAACCTCTTCTCCTTTGTCTTTTTATAAACTTCTGAGGTGACTATCTCAAGTACTTCATGTTTCTATCTCACTGGGACTTCCCAGACACCTGAAAGTTCCAGGTTTGCATGCTGCTTTCTGCAGCCAGCATATTTTGTGGGGTTGCTGAGAAATTACATTTGCTTTCATGCTGTGGCTCATTAGACATGACCTTGCTTCAAGTGGAGAAGGAGTACAGAGAATGGAATGTTACGTATGTCTCTGGAGAGGCTAACCATTCGTGCTGGCTGCTGTGCTACTGATTACAGGGAACATTATGTGCTTTGGATACCAGATGGTTTGGGGGCAAAGTTGACATTCTGTGAGAAGGATTAAGAACTTAACTTCTTAAAGTTAACCACATTTTACTAGCACCTATTAGGGCTAATGCTGGGTGCCGGGGAGTTGTGTTCAGTGCTTTAATAGAGGTTTGTATGCAGTACAGTGGTGGTACAAAGGAGTTACTGACCAAATCTGTGTAGGCTCTTCCCAAAAAAGCTTTATACAATAGGAGATAGTTCAACTGGCCCTGAAGGCTGAGAGGAGTTTTGCTAGGCAGGTAAGTGGAAGAGGGTAATCTAGGCAAAAGCACAAAGGCATGGGAAGGAACTCTTTGTTGAGGTTTGGTTGAAGCCGAATGTATGATGAGAGATGAGGGCAGACACTGGACCATGAGGGGCCTTGAATGCAAAGAAAATGCATCTCCCATTGCAGGGAGATGAGGAACCACTGAAAGGCTGGAATTAGGAAAGTGACTTAGTTCAGGCTTGAACTTCAGAAGGTTTATTCCAATAGGAGTGAGATTTGAAGAGGGTGAGGTCAGAGGCAGGTGGCACAGAAAGGCCAGGGGGACAAGTCTGGGTGAAAGAAGGATGCTAGGGAACACCGGAATTTAAGGAGCAGTTGCTGAGGGGGGAGGGCAAAGGTAAGAGAGGGACTGGGTAGAATACAGTGTAAGGTCAACCAAGGGAGAAGAATTTCAAGGAGGGATTAATTAGCAGCATCAAGTGGGGTAGAGTGGTCAGATGAAAGAGGACTTCTAAATGCCCTCTCAAAGGTCACCGAGCCCTGGACAAGAGCAGTATCATCTGGGTAGGGATACCAGGGTGAGGCAGGGGAGGCGCTTGCCTCACAACATTTAAGGGGGTGCTCAAAAACTCAGTACTCAAGGTAAATAGTATTTGACACAATATTTTAAAAAGTCGACATAACTGCCAAAAATCTATAGTGAACAAAATACCAAAGTTTAAATAAGGACAGCATTGGTATTACCGATTTTTCCTTTGACTTCAGATTCCAGTCTGGCTTGGCACTGAGGTCACTGTGTTGGAGAAGGTGGTGGTGTGGAGGGATCTGGTGGAGGCATGTTGAGGAGTGAATTGAAGTCAAAGAACTTGAAGCCCTGAGTGCACGCTGTTCCTTTACAAAGTCCCAGCTTCATGTGAAAGGAAATAAAATGAAAGGATGCCTGGTCGAGGGGACATCAGGCTTAAGGGACTTTTGTTTTATTTATTTGTTAAGGTAGAAGACACTTGAACATGTTTACGAGCTGAAGGGAGCGGTCCCTGGGATAGAGGGAGGCTGATGAAACAGCAGGGGCTCAGTGGAGACAGGAGGGCACATAGGGAGGGGTTGGCTCCGGGCAAGCTGAGGGACAGGAGGTGCCAGCTGGGGCAGAAGAAAGGTGGAAGGTTGCAGGAGCTCACGTCTGATAGATGGCAGTGTCATCTGATGAGAAATGACACCAGTGGATGGTGTCAGGATGGAAGAAAGCAGTGAAGGGTGGAGCTCTCCCTGAAGGGTGTGGAGAAGGAGCTGAGCAGCAGGAGAATCCCAGCAGAGGGTGGAAACAAGGGTGTGGTGGTGTCACTTTGCATGTGTGTGATCTTTTCTCCCTCCCTTCAGAACTACTTGCTACTCAAGGTATATGAATAGGGGAGGCTCCCTGTCCAAGGCTGGGGTCCTGGGGTGACCCACTATCCTGGTTTGTCTGGGACTGAGGGGTTTCCTGGGATGCAGGAGCTTGATGCTAAAGCTAGAAAGTCCTGGGCAAACCAAGACCAGTTGATTACTCAAGATATCATTGGGCTAGTGGTCAAAAAGGCGAGAGAATTGAGGGTGCCGGCCAGATGTTGTAGCATATGTTCTGGGTTTGGTCTGGAGAGAAAAATAAGTGAAGCATTACCTGGTAGTATCTTGTGAAATTCCATTCATTCATTCAAAAAATACTGAGTGAGTGCTAACTATGAGTTAGGTACTGGAGTCTGTACAGAGGATTTAACCACAAAGAAGAAATAAATGCTCTCATGGAATATCCTGTGGTGGCCAAGGTCAGTTGGTGCTCAGAACTCATTCTCATCTCTGTCTAGAGGGTGGAATACTACAAACTGCATTTCCTAGACTCTTACAGCTAGGATGTGAATTAAATTCTGCCAGTTAGATGCATTCAGGCCAGATTTGCAAACAGAAGTGGGTGGAGGCCAATACTTTGCTGCTTTTCTTAGTTTTTTGGCTGGCAAGCATGGTGGTGGTGATGTGGGGTTTGGGGGACAGCGTTACAATGTCCAGTTACCTGCTTTTCAGGTGGTAGGGCCGCCTTCTGATCTCTGGGTCTCTACTATGACAGGATATTCTTTGAGCTCAGTACTCTTAGTGGTGGCCTACCAATTCTCCACTGCCCTGGTTCAGGCCAGGTCATTCTGGGAGCCTAGGAGTCTTTGCTAGTAGCCCAGCCTAGAGCCCCTTCTGTCAGCCCTTCCAGCACTTGTGTAAGTACAGTCATCCCTTGGTATCCATGGGGGATTGGTTCCAGGACCCTGGAGGATAGAAAATCCGTGGACACCCAAGTCCCTGATAAAAGTGGTGTAGTATTTGCATGTAATCTACACACATCCTCTCATATACTTTAAATCATCTATAAGTATTTTTAATACCTAATGTAATGTAAATCCTGTGCAAATAGTTGTTATATTGTATTGTTTTAAAATTTTTATTGTTGGATTGTTTTTGTTGTTTTTTTCCTTGAATATTTTCGATTTGCGGTTGTTGAATACTCAGATGCTTGAACCCGCAGATGTGCAGAGCCAACTGTACCAGAATTAACTGTACCAAAAATGCCTGGAGTGTTCTGCTAGAACCTTCTGCTTTTTCTGTTAGCCAGTGTTGTGGAAACTAACTCTGGTGACAAAGCTTAATATAAGCTTTGATTGGCATTTAAAAAGAATCATTGACAATGGTTTTGTGACTTCTACCAAAGAAATGAAACTGGAACTGGTCTTAGGTTTTAGTTGCTGTGTTTGTCAAAGTCAGGGACAGTTTGTACCACAGTGGAGATTTTGTGAGGGTGTGGAAAAGAAGGGGAGATGTAGTCATTAAATTAGAATATACCTGTGAGGAGAGTTAACTCTCCTGTGAGGAGAGTTAAGGGGAAGTCCTTCAACATTCTAGAAAACACGCTGATGTCAGTTTTGTCTGGGTAAGGAAGGTAAATAGCTTAAAACAGAAGGGTGAAATGATACTAATGGAATATTGATCAGTCAGGGAGATTAGGTACTTGAAAGCAGGGAAGAAAAAGAATTGGGCCTGGAAGGCCCTTTTGCTCCTCACCTGAGTGAGGTGAAGAGAAGTGATTCTTCAGAGCAGGTGAGTGGAGTGCCAAGCCAGGCTGTTCAGACAGGTGGGGTTGGTCACTGATGGGCACAGGTCCTTTCACAGGACTCTAAAGAACTCTAAAATCTGACCTGTTCTTTTTGAGGATAACTTTGGGCAGCCTTTATTTAGGCTTTCTTGTTCTAAAGTTTGTCTACATATATACCAAGGAAGCTCTAAAAGCATTTAAAATACTATGCTATGAGATAGTTTTGCATGTAGTGGGTTTTTTTTTTTTTTTTCATGCCTGTATTTCTTTTATACAGTACTAGTTATCTGAACTGGTATAGGCTGAGTGCATAGGAGATAGAAATTCATTTTCAGTTTCCAAACCTGTAAGGTTTCCTTTTGACCTATCATTGTTTTGTAATTTTATTGTACTGTAGTCAGAGAATGTGGTATGAGATATATTTATTTTAGTATTTGCATGTGTGTCACCCAGCTTATGAAATAAAATATAAATTTGGTCATTTCCCCTCTGCATACTTATCTAGTCACATTTCCTTCATCCCTTAATGAAAAACACTGTTCTGAATTTAGTATTTACTATTACTATGCATGTTTTAATATTTTTACTGTATATGTGTATGTGCATACATATATATGTATGTATGTGTGTGTATATATATTCATGAGGAGTCCTCAAAAAATTCTGGAAGGATTCCTATTATCTTTTAATTCTATTTTCTATGATTTTTTTTTTTTTGTGGTGCTTGATTAATTTAATAATCATATCATCACAAACAAAAATAATTACAAGCTGTGATACATGCTGTAAAGTGCAGTGCATTGTGCAGAGGTTCTTTTTTTTTTTTAAAATTTTTATTTTGTCAATATACAATGTATATGATTTTTATGGCCCATCGGACGAATGGGCATGGGATTGGCATAGCCACACCAATACTTATTAGCAAGTATACATCAGAGAAAAAGGTCTGTTTTTAGTAAGAGCTCATCACCCATTTAGATTGTGGAAGGACAATGTAAAAGGTATGAATGAATGATCTATTTTAAAATAAAATATTTAAAATTTAAAAAAGGGGCTGTCCAGTTAGCTCAGTTGGTTAGAGCACAGCCTTAGAACATGAAGGTCATCGGTTCGAGCCCTGTACTGGCCAGCTGCCAAAAAATGAAATAAAATTTAAAATAAATGTAACTTTATTACTTCAGTGAAGTGTTTAGTAACTTTAAATGTAATTTGAGTACTTTCAGACACTAGAGAACTCATTAATATTTCCTGTGATGGGGAACTCTGGAACTCTAGGAAAACTGTGCTTCCTCTAAGAATCTGTTTTGCTTTTCTTCTCTTGGATAGCAAGAACTGTTTAACTTCCTATGTATCCCTTTTTGCTTTGATGGCCAGGAAGCTCAGGAACAAGCTTCTGAAATCTGTTTAGGCCCTTCTGGCCTGCATATTTGCATTAAATTCTCTATCTCTCTACCCCATTTCTATCTTCTAACATAATTTTTCCCCTTTTTTTAATAAAAAAATTTTCTATTTATGTGTTTTTATTGTAACATGCCTCAACTTACAATACTGGAAAAAAGGGATGGAGTAGAGACAGAAACCTCTTTTTTCCATTGTTTATGATACCCTGCAGAGAGGGTCTGTTTTGCCAAGACCCCACATTTGTTCGAGCCCAGCTGGGTGAGGTCCCTGCAAGTGGATGTTAACCCCTTTGACAAGTTTCTCTAGTCTAGTCAGCATGCCTAGTCATTGGGCTTTTCCCCTTTGTTTCACTGAGGTCGTTCACTGTAGTTGAGTCATTAATTCCCTAGTTGTGATTTTCCCCTTACCATGCTTTACATTCTGATAAAGCATGTGGGATTTTTTGGGAAATAATTTTGTCTCTAGTTTCACTTCCTTTCAAATGTAGGTTTTCTACTCTGTCTCTTTTGGTTTTGGGGTTAGTCTTGATTTTTCACTTTGTGTAGACTTAACAATAGGAATTTAATCTACTAGGTTAGGCAGACCAGCAAGAAAAGAAGAGTCTATACTTTGAATCTTAGGTGTAAGTTATCTTGATAAGAGAACTTTTTAAAAAATCCCTTTTAACTACAGAACTCCTCCATTGGAAAGGATTCTGAAGGAAATGAAGAAAGCCTTCAGAAATGAATTTGACAGCTTCATGGCTTTCTGTTAACTGGACTGGAGCTTTATTACAACAGTTCCTTGGAAGGACACTGTGCATGATGTCTGCTGAGGTTATCCATGAGGTTGAAGAGGCACTTGACAAAGATGAGAAGGAGATGCTTCTTTTTCTTTGCCGGGATGTTGCTGCAGACGTGGTTCCACCTAATGTCAGGGACCTTCTGGATGTTTTGAATGAGAGAGGTAAGCTGTCTGCTGTGGCCTTGGCTGAGCTGCTCTACAGAGTGAGGCGGTTTGACCTGCTCAAGCGGATCTTGAAGATGGACAAAACAGCAGTAGAGGCCCACCTGCTCAGGCACCCTCACCTTGTTTCGGACTATAGGTAATTCATCAGCTCTTCTCAAGGCTGAACTGGTGGGAGGGAGTGAGATGGTATAGACTCTGCTGAGCAATAGAAACAGGATGGTAAGAAGAGCAGCCATATTACTTTCTCTGTCCACTGATCCCACTTCATTCCTTTGAAGCCTTTGAATTCATAAAATGTGCTTGCTTAAAAGAATTGGGTAGAAGATCATAATGAAAGTGAAAAGGACAGATTGGTATGTGTTTGCCTGAAGGACAGAATGACAAGAAATGAAGAAAGACAGGAACGACTACGAGTTAGTAATTTTTGCCAGCTTCTGTCAGAGTTGGTTTCTCGCTGTTATCAGTCTTTGGAAATTTCGGGTACTGAGAAAGGAAATAACAAGTATGACAATAATCTTCCTGCCTTTGTAGAACTCCGTGATCCCTTCCGAATCCCTGTCGGTCTTTCCCCTGCTGCGGAAACTTCGCAGGGCAGACTCCCTTCCTGTGGTCCCTGCCCTCAGAGGCTCTGGGAAGCCCAAATTGAACATCTCTTCAATTAATTACCTGCAGGCCCTGTCAGTTAAGAGAGGGCCACTGGAGTTCCTTTTAGTTCAGAGAGCCTTTGAGTCGTTCAGTTCTCCTGTTCATATGACGCTATCTTGATGGCTCAAAGGGGCACAGAAGCCACTGGAAATGCTGGTTTTCTGGGGAAAGGAAGAGAACTTATAACCTTAAATTGGTGTTTCCTTTTTCTCCAGACCATCAGCCTTTTGTTATATCGATAATGTATGAGGGTACTTCAGAAAGTTCATGGTTGAGCTGGCCTGTTAGCTCACTCAGAGTATGGTGTGGATAACACCAAGGTCAAGGGTTCAGATCCCCTTACTAGCCAGCCACACACACAAGAAAAGTTCATGGAAAGATTCGTATTATCTTTTAATTCTTTTTTTTGTTTGTTTGTTTTGTTTTTTGGCAGCAGCTGACCGGTATGGGGATCTGAACCCTTGACCTTGGGTGTTGTCAGTACCACACTCTAACCAAGTGAGCTAATCGCCAGCCCCTTAAACCTATTTTTTCATGAACTTTTTAAAGTACTCTCGTATATTTGGAGATGACGCATATTACCAAAAAACTATACTAGACAGAGCTGAAAGCAGTGTGGACTTTGGAAAGTGTGTGAGACTTGAGGCTGGAAGGCCTGTTTCAAGCCTCAGACCTACCAGTTATGGGCCATGTAGGCTGAGCCAGTCACTAACATTGGCTGGGCCTTTGTTTTCCTACTTGTAAAGCAAATAATAATACCCAACTTCACAGCATCAGTTGTGATCATTTACTATCTGTGAAGCATGCTACAGATGTAAGGGATTAGTATCATTGTTGATAACAACTTGGTCATCTTCCACCTATCCAACCACCATAAAAGGTCAGTCATCTTCAGACTTTTTGGGAGGCACTGACTGGGTTTCAGTGAGTAGGTTAGGGTCCTCTCTCCATTTCCCATTTCCTTTCTATGGTGAGTGGAGATCGTCCTTCAGGCCCTCTGGGAAGAGAAGCTTGGCAGTTGAAGAGGAGTGCTAGATTCATTTATATACCTCTTCAGTGGGCATGTGCCAGCTGTTTTGATAAGCTTTAGGGCAAAATGAACTCTCAAGAATCTGAGAGTTGATCTGGCTGGTTAGCTCAGTTGGTTAGAGTGTGGTGTTGTAACACCAAGGTCAAGGGTTCAGATCCCTGTACCAGCCTGCTGCCAAAAAACAAAACAAAACAAAACAAAACAAAAAACAAAAGAATCTGAGGATCTAGCTGGGAAAATAGACTTCTAAGTAGTGATGACAACATCATGGTAATAATGATAGCCACAAGGTGTCCTAGGAGCCCCGATAAAGTGTGATGGTAGATCCAGCTGAAGCAGAGGTGAGTGAGTCAGGACAAAGACATCTAAGGTCAGAAACCCTATGATCCAGATACCTGTACCCTTTGAGTTCAGAAGTGGGCCAGGATATCACAGGTATTTCTTTCCTTTAGAATCTTGCAGCTCAAAGTATGGTCCCTGGATCAATATCACCTGGGAACTTGTGAAACAGAGAAGACAAAGCCACTTTGAATTCTATTTTTGTGTTTCATGTTAGTCATTTAGGTTCTTAACTCATTTCACTGTAACTTCTGGGGGATCTAGGGGATTCTTTAGGGAAGTTTCATTCTCTAAGTTGTTTTCAGAGCTGTTAGTTGGAAAGAGAGGTAACGTCTCGTACTGAAAACAGAGGAAAGAATGAGTTTCCTTTTTGAGTCCCCTTAAGATGTCTTCCTGGGGTGATCTAGGCTTTCTGTTTTATGGAGGGGACACATGCACATGGGAGCAAGAACTAGTCTTTTAACCTATTATTGGCATAGGGCAGGCATGGGTTCTTGGAGTTCTCATTAGGACTGGTATCTGAAACTTGTCTGGTTTACAGAGTGCTGATGACAGAGATTGGCGAGGATTTGGATGAATCTGACGTGTCTTCATTAATTTTCCTCATGAGGGATTACACAGGCCGAGGCAAGATAGCCAAGGATAAGGTGAGTTCATGTTCCCAAGAGCCTATCAGAAGTTGGGGGCTGCTCCTTACAGGATGTAGAGAGGGAAGCAGGCAGTCTGCTGCCATATTAGTGGGAGTCAGACATCTGAGGTGGGTTTTTTTGTAATAACATGGAAGGGAAAGAGAATTGGCTTATGAATTGAGAAGATATAAGGTGATAATATCTTCCGGTGTGGCCATGGGTGTTTCTTTTATCCTTGGATTTTATCCTTATTTTTGTAAACTTCATAGGCCTGACATATATATCAGTTTCTCCCCTGGTTTGTCAGATTGTGTGGGAGGGTCAGGAAGTCCCATCTGCTTGTACTGAGTGGAAACAGGTGGGACATGCTAGTCCACTCTCATCTTGGTCTCTTACTTTTGTCTGTTTCTCCTCAGCTAGCTCAAGGTCAGAGTGGGGTCTTTAGGCTGTGTGTGGAGGACGGTCCTTGTGACTGACATATGTGGGAAATGGCAAAAGTAGAGATTTGGGGTTGAAAACCAGGTAGAACGAAGATCTCAAGGATGTTGTGATTGCTGGAAGAGTATTTAAATTCCAGTTGGCCCTCCATGGTACTGCTGATCTAAGCACAGGCCAAGAAGAGTTTGGGTCTCTAGTCTATGACAATAGGTCCTCAGGGTGATTGGCTGCCTCAAAGAACTCTCAGAAGTCATTGCTTGAGAATTTCATGCTGCTTAATGATTGTGGTTTCATATCTGAAATCTGGGAATATGGGGTGACTTACGCTCCTATCATCAAACTGAAAATGAGAAAGAAAACAAAAAATAGAACTCTTTTTTGGTTTTACCTAAGCATCTTCTCTCCTAGTCATTTACATATATTTAATTAGGATTGTTATTTTTAAAAACAAAGATAGCAGTTCAGTAACCAAATGTAAACATGGAGGAAATAAAAGCAGTGCCTGTTTCTGAAATATAGTTCTTTCACAATCCCTGTGGCCCAATGAAAATGAATAGCAAAATACCCAAACCTTTTCATTTTACCTATCCATAATCCTCTGAGTAAGAATGAGTCGCATTGTCCAGCATTGATGGAAATTTTTTAGGAACTTTAAAACTGTATCATTGGGATTTTTCTCATAAAGCCTTTCTTCCAGCTACTTTCTCTCTCTCCTTTTTTCAGGGAAGCGCTTAGAGTTTTTCAGTATAACACCAGCCTGGCCTTTCAGAAGAGAATTAACTCAGGAGCGTTTTAATTGTAGGCCTGCTCTTTCACAGTGCTTCCTGATGATACAAAATGACCATGTGTCTATCCCCAACCTATGAACAATTTGATGACCAAAAGACTTACTATCACCTCTTTGATGAGTAAAATTCAGGAGCGTAATTTGTTCCTGACAGGTGTCTAATTTAGGATCACCGAAGGTCACTGAAAGGGCTTGTCTTGTCACATTTTCTTGCTGTTATAAATCACATGGCCTGGGGTTTGCATTTGTGGCTTATTACTCAGCTCTACTGACATTTGTTTCTTGGTGGTGGTTCTTTTAGAGTTTCTTGGATCTTGTGATTGAATTGGAGAAACTAAATCTGATTGCTCCAGATCAATTGGATTTATTAGAAAAATGCCTGAAGAACATTCACAGAATAGACCTAAAGACAAAAATCCAGAAATACAAGCAATCTGGTAAGAACTTTGGCCTCTCAGTGGTCTAAAGCAAGTACCCTGTGCACAGTAGGTATGATTGGTAACGATTAATTTGTTGGATAGGTAGACGGAATGGAACCTGAATGTCCGTAGCCCCCTCTAGCCTGCGCTAGAGATCATATCCTTTATATCTGTTGACTCCATCACCCCATATTCGTGACCACAGAGTCTCAGCCCTCTGCAAAATGCCATCAAGCAATTCTTACCCTTCTGTCCTTTAAGAAAGAGTCTGTACCCACACTTTCTGCACGGACTGGCAGGGTTGTTACATTCAGGGCTTTTGAGAGTATGTGGAACCCTACCAGTTGCTCCAGTATTTGGCCTGACAGCCATCATCCAACTCTGGTTGTTGTCACTGGAGTCCCATAGCTGCCCTATGTGTGTCCCAAGCTTCACAAAACCTCCTCATGGAAAAGGGCACCTCCAATTTCTGCCTTCATAAAGGGGACCAGACTCACACTGGCTTTCTCTCTCGCACCACCCATCCCCCATCGTCTTTTAACCTCAGCCTCAGCTTGGGCCCTGTTAACAGTTCACTGCCACCATAGAGTCACAGCCTAAAGGGCATGGCTGAGGCCCACTGATTGATAGAGCACTCTTCTGCTGTCACACACTCTAGATGACTGATAAAAGATCAAGAACAGGAGTAGCATTTTTAATTCGTTCTATGTGACTTTTGGTGGAAGGGTCTTCTGATATGATACTCTGAGTTCAATAAGGCGGCTGGAAAGTTTAAGGTATTTTGAAAGACAGTGATTGACCTTGGGCTGAGCCACTGTTGAAAATTCATTTCATAATAATTTATAAATCTTAACTCAGTACCACTCTTCTGCTTTTATACTTCAAGGCTCAGGAACAAGTTACGTGAATGCTCTCCAAGCCTCTCTCCCAAACTTGAGTCTCAAGGATCCTTCATATAACTTAAGGGTGAGTCTGGAGCAACCATGTGGAATACCAGCATGAAAAAGTTTCAGAGCTTTGAGAAAAATATACATATTCTCACTGCACATATATTATTTAATATCTGAAAAAATTGTGATAGAAATGTCTTTTTTTAAAAAATATGTCACCCATATCCCACTACCTAAAGACAACAGCTGATAATATTTTGGTGTATTTCCTCTAGTTTCTTTTCTGTGTATGTTTGCATGTATATCTGTATATATAGTTGGGACATTTTTTCATTGTTCCTTTGAAAATGTAACTTCTTAAATAAAAATAGATAGGACATACCTCTTGACAAAAAATTCAACATGTATTAAAAATATATTTTCTTGTTACCCCTATAATATTGACTACCAGTTCCTTTCTCCAGAGGCAGCTGTTATTGACATTTCTTCTGTTACCTTATAGAGATAGTACGTGAACATATAATATTTCATTGTTTAGATTTTGTACAAATGGTAGCACACTATGCCCATTGTTGTGCTCTGGACATTATTGGAAATTTGCCCACATGATTCATATGGAACTTCCTGTTTAATTATTATTTTGAATGATCATACATGGCTCCATTTTCTAGATGTATTGTAATGTGATAATTGTTGATATGCATTTAGATTGTTTCCAATATTTTGTTACCGCAATGTTGTAAAATAAATATCCTTGTACTTACCCCTCTGTGCATTTGCTTTTTACTGAGCTTATTTTAATGATTTCAGCAGAAGTTTTCTTTACTGATGGATGAACAAAAGATTTTTTTGGGAGGGGAGGCTTATGAACATAAATAACACATAGTCACTTGTGGTGGTTGTATTAGTAGGAGGTAGTACAAGGTATCATGTTGTATTTGTCCTTGTACTCATCTTGTTCTTTGGTTAATCTTTTATCTTCAAAAGTTAAATCTTGGTGTAATATTGTCCTCATCCCTGTATAAAGGTATGTGGAATTTGTAGTGAGGATTTAGACTGGAGTGCAATTCTATGGTTAAATTATAAACGCTTTCAAAAGAATATAAATAGTTTCATGGACAATATGAGCTGTAAGAGATACCAATGAGCAGTAGAATTGAAACGCTAAAATGAATGTTAGGGATTATACTGTCCAACCCCTTCATTGAGCAAAGTCAGGAGACTTAGGCCTAAAACACATTAAGTGATTTTCCCCTTCTAACTACTGGCAGAACAGGGCGCAGCCCTTGCTCCTTCTACTACACCACGATGTATCTAATAAACCATGTACTAGACATCCATAGCTTAGATATATCTTTCATTTTTTTTAGGAATAGAATGTGCTTTCTTTTGTCCTTCTGAGTCTCATGATACCAACTCATGAGACAAAGCAGATTTAGGATTCAAATCCAGATTTTCTGAGCTTTCTCTGCTATTGTCTGTTTACTGTAAACTATACTGTCATTCTTAGTTAAAAACCTGTCATATTTTTTCTATTGTTTATATTTTGTAAATAAAGGTAGGCATACTCATTGCCTTTGTAGTCTATTGGGAAGCTATATGCTTTATGTATCGATTTCTCCTTAAATTTGCTGTATTTAATATGTGACCCTGATCATTCATTCATTTGGTAAGCAGGCACTATGGTGTATGAATTTGGTGACTTTCTTCAAAAATGTAGGAGCTGAGTACTTAGATGTTAACTCATACAAGGCTTCAAAAGTGCTTCAGAAGTTACAGTGGCATTAAGTGACATAAGATACCAAGATATTGCAGAATAAAAAAGTTGTATGACTCTGCAATATAATGCTTTTAAAATCTAGCTTTGATTTGATTTTTTTTTTTCTTTAATAGTATGTAAAAGTGAATACACAGCCACATAGGGGACCACTATCTTATCTAATATGAGCAGCCTCTGGCTAAGTCACTGATTGTTGGTGAAAAAAGCAACTTACGTGTTTTTCTTTAATTTAGAGACACAGACTTAGTGACAGATACGGTTTAACGGATAGTGTACTTCTCTCTTTTGGCTAGCATAGCTTCCCACGAGAGCTCATTTGAAAGCTGAGCATATCAGATGTTTGACAATATGTGGTATGTGTACCATACACAGGACCTGGTCATCTGAGAAGAGAAAGGGTCTGTTCAATCTTTCATTCTCTGATTAATCCCACTCTAGCCCTCAGAAGTGGTTTATCAAGAGTGTTTGATAATCAAGCACTCTGAATTATCAAGATTCAGGCCCATTTGTGGCTTATGTGTAGCTAGGCAATTATATAAAAGCAATAAGTGGGCATGTATTAAGTACTTCTGTGTGCTTGGCACTGTGCTGAGTGCTTTGTGTATATTTAATCGTTACAAAAAAATCTATAAGGTAGGTACTATTATTATCCTCATTTTGCAGATGAAGAAACAGAGAGGTTAAATAACTTGCTCAAAGTTACTTATCTAGTAAACAGCAGAATCAGGTTTATCTGACCTAGATCTTCCACTCTTAACCATACTGTACTTTGCCCCTGTGTTAAAGGAACAGGTTGAATGTTAATCTCATGTTCTAACGGTTTATTCTAACTTGACACTGTAGCAACAACTATACTATACTGTAACATCTGGTTTTATTGAGCTGTTTTGAAACATTCTAATATGCTAGTTTAGCATATTTACACTTACATGGTATTTTTTCCTTTTTTTTTTTTTTCTCCTTTTTGTCTTTTTTACTGACCGGTAACAGGATCGCAACCCTCGGTGTCGCGCCCGTACCGGGGACCGGCAATGGGATCGCAACCCTCGGTGTTGCGTCCGCACTGCGCTCAGCCAGTGAGCGGGAACCGGTTTCCACATGGGATCCGAACCCTCGGCGGGAGCACTGCTGCTCTCCCAAGCAGCGCACTCTCCAGTGCGCCACCGGGCCGGCCCGTATTTTTTCTTTTAAAAAGAGTTGCCTTGTTCCTTGGCAATATAATATGGAATTTATGGAGTTAACATTTCTTGCTATTCTTCTTTAGATAATTTAACTGTAAAGGTGATTTTTTTCCCTGGGTAAGTTTCCTATTGAGATATTTAAAGATGTGTAATATAGTGTGCCTCTGAAAAACTACCAGGGAGTGTGACCTTATTCCTTATATTTGAAGGTCCAGAATGGGAGAAGTAAAGAACAAAGACTTGTGCGAAAACTTGCCGTTAAAAGTAAGATCAGCTTTTCTTTATATTTATTCTTTATAAACACTTGATAATCCAATTACAAACCGTTGCATTTTTGGAGTTGGCCATGTCCTTTGTCTACATATTCTATTAAGCTCTCCAAATAAAAAGCAGTTAAACTCTTAAAATGTATTCATTGGCATTTCTAATTATCTATTAAATCAGCTTATCTAAATTTGAACACCATCTTACTCCATCAGCTTCATAGTCTTGGCTGTATTTTTAAGAGATGGGACATTTATACCTGAAATGGAGTTATAACCAGGCCATGTTAAACATTAATCCAGCCATAATAATGAACCATGTTAAACCAAATATCTAGCAGCAGGAAAAAGAAAGGTTAATAGTTCTTGTTTTATAGGCCATTTAATAATTCTGGATAATCTACAGATGATGTTCTCCCTCCCCTAAAAAGAAAGAAATAATGCAATTAGAAACTGATTATTCAACCCACAGGATCTCTGTCTTCTTTCTTAAAA
>NW_007741363.1:25313-25662 GCF_000696425.1 Galeopterus variegatus | reverse complement strand
TGGGGGAAAAAATAGTAATGAAAAAGAGAAAAAATAATAAACATAAAAAGTTCACTCTCTTCTGTTGGATTACTTGGTTAACATTGAGGTTAGCTTTATCAAAACCTGTTCACATATCTGTTGACTTCTTGCAGCAAAGGATTCTTGATATTTTTATTTTAACTATTGCTTTCCTACCTGAGAGTTTGAATCCCCACAGAGGGGGATTTCCAAGAGACCATCTGGCAGCTGCTCAAGGTCAGAAGTGAAGCTAGACAGTTCCTCCTAGGCAGGTGGTCAAGACTACAATTGATCCTTCCTTGGTCTGGCTGAACATTGCCCCATATGGTTACGAGCCATCAGGCCAGGG
>NW_007741363.1:22468-23508 GCF_000696425.1 Galeopterus variegatus | reverse complement strand
TCTGTCTGTCTCTCCCTAAAGTACTTTGTGATCATTCACAAACAAACATGCACGTGGAGAATTTCTCTGTGACTTAAACACTATCTCTTGTGCTTCTTTCCTCAGGGTCTGACGCTCAGCCGACTGTCTCCATTTCGCACCATCTCAGGAGCAACTGAATTCTGGATGCTCCTCTGTAGTGTGCTTCCTGAATAAATTCTACCCCAAAGATTACAAAGTCCAGTGGAAGGTAGACAATGTTGTTAAAGAGGGTGACGTAGTGGAAAGTTATACAGAACAGGACAGCACAGACAGCACCTAAAGCCTCAGCAGCACCCTGACGATGACCAGTGCAGAGTATAACAGCCATACTGTCTATAACTGTGAGGCCACACATGACAGCCTGAGCTCGCCTATGGTCAAGAGCTTCAACAAGCGAGAATGTTAGGCCAAGAGGCCTGCCAGGTACCTCCACCTGTCCCTCAGGCCAAGGCTCACCCCTCCTTCCTTAGACCCCAGGCCCTTTTCCCACCAGGGGCACACCCCTATTGCAGTCCTCCTGCCCCTCTGCCCACCCCAACCCCCCTCCTCCCCTTACCTTTAATCATGTTAATACTGCGGGTGAGAATGAAGAAATAAAGTGAATCATTCCAGCTGTGGTTTCTCTCTCCTTCCTCATTTAATAGTTGTTATACATTGTTTTTCCAGTTACCCAGCTTCTCTTCTACAGGACTAAATATTTAGTTGCCCTAAAATGCACCACCATTTATAAAAGTCATCCTCCATTCTATCCTCGCCTGCTGTCCTCTACAAGACACTCCTCCCTGAAATCCCCAAGGCCCCATCTTCCCACCTCCCTCTCCCGGCCATGGTGTGAAGACTTGCCTCCTGATTCCCCTCCACAGCAAGCCCCACAGTTAAGGGTGACAGTTCTTACAGTCACATATGCTTTGATCCAATTCAACCTACCCTGGAAATTTACCAAAGCAAATCTTTCATTAGAAAACAACTATAAAGAGAGTCATTCATTGCAACATGTTATAAAATAACAAAACAATGAA
>NW_007741363.1:21360-21910 GCF_000696425.1 Galeopterus variegatus | reverse complement strand
TTTGGTAAAGTCCTGTTCCTTAATATGGGATATGCCACTTTATGAAAATGTTTTGAGTTATTCCATTATGATCTGGGCACTTTTTTGTGTGTGCATATAGATATATTATAGTTCAAAATAAGTTCACATAGAGAAATGTCTTATAAGCAGTTTATAGAGGAGAGATACTGAGCGAATTAAGTATTAGGTCAAGGCCTATCGGCTGCTTATATCCATCAGGCTGCCATAAAGGGTGATGTGGAAAGAGGACAACAGATACTTCCATGTGTAGTAGGGTTCGGATATCTCCACCAGGCTACAGGAGGCGAGCGTGGACGCGATTTGGGTGTGAAAGAAAATCGGCTTTTGGCTGACCTACGAGATCCGACTCAGACATCTGGAAAAGATCCATCATGCTGCCAAAAAGGGTCATCTTGAAAGAGTACAGCAGATCCAGCTGTGTGGAGTAGGGGACGTGGATGACAGGAGTGGAACGGAAAGTAGGGGTCCAAGCAAGGCCCAAGATTAGGAAAAAACTGATCTGAAGCCATGGCAACAAATAGCCCATGAA
>NW_007741363.1:18887-19961 GCF_000696425.1 Galeopterus variegatus | reverse complement strand
GAGAGTGTGATGTTGGTAGGAAGAAATGAGGGCTCCAAAACAAAAATTCACTCCCAGTCAGCTTAAGCTTGTTCTTGGCACCCTCAAACTCTCATCGTTATCAAGTGTGCAGAAGGAATGCTTTAAATAACTCGTGAAAATGGCAAAGTAGAATTTCGGATTTCAAAACATTTCAGTGTGAAGCAACCCAAAGAAGCAGCACCACAATCATCCTTCTCTAGCAGTATTTTCCCCCCTGGGTCTGTGGCGGCGTGCTAGGACTCAATGCCAGGCAAGTGGAACACAGGTGCTCTTGCTTTCTAGAGACTGCATCAATAGTTACTCCCTTCTTAATGGTGGTACTAAGTAAAGAGTCCTTCGTACACTGGTAAAATCAAATTCTGAAGATAAATAAAATCATTTTATAAAGAGTATATAAACAGCTATGTTTACAAGCTATCCAATGGTGAGACCCATTTCAATGACAAATTTCTATAGGAAATTTAGTAGTGCTAGAATTATGTGCAACTAGTTTTTCGTCTATGAGACATTGTAGTTATGGAGCATGAGCTTCAGAGATATCATTTACTTCATAGTAAAACAAAACAAAAATTGTTGAGATATGAGTTCACTGCTTTAGTGTAAAATTGAGAAAATGGCTATAATCAAGAGTAATGTTGATTGTACAACTTTCCTAGATCAACTGACCTCAGAATGTGTGACTCCTAGATCCTGTCATTACTGTAGAACGGGGTGGACCCACTTTAGCCTCTACTATAAGTGTGAATCCATGAGGGAAAGACAGCAGTTATTCTGAGAAGGTAAGTTGAACGCTCACTTTCTGGAATAGTGCCATGGGTCTGAATTCACAGATGCTGAGGTACTGTTATGATTACTCAACTCCCTGGGTTGCAGTGGCTCAAACTCTGCCACTGGCATTTTAACTTGTGCCCCAACTGTTTTATTTGTCATATTGCCACCTGTGCACTAAGACCAAAGCAGAGGGGATGGCTGGAAGCCATAATATTGATGGTGGAGGTCGAAAAAGTCATGAAACTCCACTGGGCTGCCAGTAGAAAGGGTTCCTATCTCTCT
>NW_007741363.1:17107-17599 GCF_000696425.1 Galeopterus variegatus | reverse complement strand
AGATTACTACAGAAGGCAGGGAACACAGTTGAAGAAAAGAAAGGTAAGGTCAGAAAAGCAGTCAAAGAGGCCTCTGAATGGCTTCAGAGAGTTCAAACAGAACATTCTGAGCTGTCTTAGGGGCTAGGAAGAAGACAGAAAGTCACTACTACAATTATACAGGATAAGCATGCTGTTTTCTGTCTGTCTGTCCCTAACGTACTTTGTAATCATTAACAAACAAACACGCCCGTGGAGAACTTCTTTGTGACTTAAACACTATCTCTTGTGCTTCCTTCCTCAGGGTCTGACGCTCAGCCGACTGTCTCCATCTCCCCCCCATCCCAGGAGCAACTGAATTCTGGATCCGCCTCTGTCGTGTGCTTCCTGAATAAATTCTACCCCAAAGATTACAAAGTCCAGTGGAAGGTAGATGATGTTGTTAAAGATGTTGACGTAGTGGAAAGTTATACAGAACAGGACAGCACAGACAGCAACTACAGCCTCAGCAGC
>NW_007741363.1:0-14132 GCF_000696425.1 Galeopterus variegatus | reverse complement strand
TCCTCTGCTGTCTCTTGCTTGTTTTCCTTCTTATACTCTCTCTCTCTCCTTGTTTATTTTTTAAATTGCCTAGGTCTTTATAGTTTACAAAGCAACTTCACATGTACTCTGCCATTTGATCTTGTAACATCCCGGTGAATTGGTCATAATTATCACTCCCATTTGAAAAAATGAGAAAATGGGGGTTTGGAGAGGCTAAATAATACAAGTGATTTGCCCAGCATCATTCATCATTAATAGCACAGTTGGGATTTAAATTCAGAAATCTTGACTTTCTCAGTTATATCACGTTGCCTAGAAATTAATTAATGATTCTTCTTCTGCTTCTACATTTTCCCACTACTTTTTGAAATTTTGGAAGGAATTTTGAAAAAAAAAATGACAATCTCTTAACTTGATGACATATAACATAATCATAACTAGATGAAAAACTTAACACAGTTATTCGAGTTAAAAGTAAATTCAATCTTCTCGAATGCCAAAGTGAGGTCAGATAGTCTCACTGCACCTAATATTCATAAAAGAGCACATTTGTGAAGTCCGTAATGAACATTTGTTGACTGTACACCTCAGAGATGAGGAAATTTGTGGCAGAGACAATGCTATGAATTCTCTAATATATTTAATATTTTTCTTGTATTGAACACAAGACTAATTGCCAGCCCCTCCTTGAGCCTACTTGCTGCTGAGTTCTGTCCAATGGAACAGGCATAATGGAACAGGGCTAATCTTAGAATGTCTCGCACAATCTCCTACTTTCTCTCTCTCCACAGCCTGTGCAGCTGGAAGCGAAGGACTCTCCTGCTTGAAGACAGCTGGCCAGAAGAGCACTGGACTCTGTGTGAGTGAGAAACCAGCGCTTATTGTATTAAGACTTTGGGATTCTGGGGGACTGTTTGTCACTACAGCATAGCCTAGCCCGTCTTAACTATTAAATAAACTGAAATCCATAGGTACTTAGTAGCTTGCTTAGGTTTATTCAGATAGCAAAATATTTGCTACTGCCGAGGATATTAGCCAGGTGCCCCCAGTCAAGTCATTGATCTTTACAAATATTCATCTGTGTCAACAAAGACCCAGGTCTAGAAATACTCTTTTTTGATTGATCTAACTCTGGATGAACTCACTCCATTTCAGAAATCCACTGTTAGGTATATATGTATGTCAATATAGGAAAAGGCCTAGAAATAGTGCTGGGGAAAGGAGTGCGATAAGGCTGAAAGAGGAGGTGAGGAGGGGAGGGAAATAGTGATGCTTGAACGTTACCAACTGTGTTATTTAAATATTTTTGCAATGAAAATTTAAATATGTGCTATTTTTGAAATTTAAAAAAAGAAAAAGAAAGAAATCTCGGATAAGCATAACTACTCCTACAAATGCTCTGCTCATCTTTCAGTTGAAATCCCATCAGCCTTTTAAGGCTCACTCCCTCACTTGATGCTTTTCTTCATCTTTTCCAAAAGGAATGATCTTTTCCTCCTCTAAATACATATAGAATACAGTGGTTGCTTATGTAGGCAGTGCCTTTGTCTTATATTTTAGTTATGTGGACACACATTCTATTTCCCTTATTAGATGACATTTCTCTGAAAAGTAGGGACTGTCCTGCTCTTTATACAGCTATTCAGAAAAATAAAAATCGGGATTTCTGGAATAGCAGAGTCAATAGCTTGGCAAATCCTCTCCCCAAGAAGCAGTGATAAAACTGCAAAATGTTGTTGAAAACAACCACTTCAGGACTTCAGGCATAGGATAAATTGAGATGCATTTATTCAAGAAAAGCTTCTGAACCTCAGGTAAGAACAGTAGGAGTCTGTGATGTTAAAACCTGGGCTGCTTCCATTTCCCAACCTCCGCCAGCTCCACCTCCATAACCGTGACAGTTCTACGATGACTGGGAAATCTGTAAAAACCAGCAACTTCCCTGCCAGAGGAGACCAACATCACTTGGAGCTAAATGTAGAAAAACTACAAGGCCCAGAAGCAACCCAAGGACCTATCAATAGATGAACAGATAAATGCATGGTGGTATATTCATATAAGGGACTGTTAGTCAGCAATAAAAAGGAATTATCTATTGACACATGTAGCAACAGGCTTGGGCTTCAAAATACTTCTTCTAAGTAAAAGATGCTAGACAAAAAAACATGTGCACTGCATGATTCCATGTACATAAAATTCCAGGAAATGCAAACTAATCTACAGTGACAGAAAGCAGTGCAGTGGTGATGGGAGTGGTGAAGGATGAGAGAAGGAATTACGAGGGTCATGAGAAGACTTTCGAGGGTAGTAGATATGTTTACTATCTTGTTTTGGTGATAGTTTCACAGATGTATACATTTGTCAAATATTAAGAAATTGTGCACTTGAAACATGCAATTTACTATATGTCCTATATAGTAAAAATTCCTATTTAAAAATTATTTCAAAATTCCTTAACCCCACAAATTGTAGAGTTAAATTGATCTTCCTCGAAATCTTTGTCATGTGTATCCTGTGACTCCATTTACTCATTGGTACAAAGCTTTAAGCCTCCAGGGATATATAAAAGCTATAAGAAGCATGGATTTAGAGGAAACATAATCACTGTACTTAAGAAATAGTTGCTCCATGATTTATAAATTTAAAGTTGAGTGTTAGAACTAGAACTCCAGCATCTAGCTTAGTCTTTCTTATTATACTCAAGGAAACTCAGAGAGAGAGGGGGACCCAGATGAGGTCATCTGGCAGTCATGTGAGGACTTGAAGACGTGTCTCTTGGTTGTAAGATACTAGAAAACAGAGGAATTGAATATTCACTTTGTTGACTTTATCATTCATTTTAGACATTTCTATCAGAAGAACTGCACAGGAACCACAGTAAAAATACCAATTCTTCAACTCATTACCTTCTAAAAAGCACAAGCAAAGTCAAACCTGTATTTTAAGATGTTATCTTCTATTTAAACATTCTTTTCCCTTTTCATTCTGATTGTTTTCATATAGTTTAAATTTTTGCAGAAGATTCTTTGAATCTCTGACAGCCAAAACCAGCTGTGTTTGCTGGTGAGGGTGGAGATAGAAACAATATTTACTAGCAAAGCCAAAATCAGACTTGCAAGGGGAAAAATCAATTGGCAGCAATGGAAAGAAGAGTATTTGCTAATTTAGAACAGTTTTTGAACGCTAACACTGGTTTTACCCCTGGCCTAGGACCTCCAGGTCCAAATTAACATAAGGGGAGGGGCCGCTTTGTTTAAATTTCTGATGGATGTTTACAAAGAAGCACAGGGAAGAACGCTTCTCCTTGCTCTTGAAAATTGAGGCATCAATAATGGTCCAGTCTTCTCCCTGGCACAGGGGGCAGAGTACAGGCACTGAAGACAGACAAAACTAAATTCACCTGAGTCCTTCATTTGTGGATAATTTTCTGTCTGTTCTGTGGTTTCCTCATCTGTAAAATAGAGGTAATTCTACTTTATAGTGAATTTGTTATGAAGTTTAGAAATAATAAATGTCAATTCCACTTTACAGTGCCGGACTTATACAGGTGACATGGCACTCAATACATGATAACTGTTATTATTATTATTTTAACACTTAGCCTGTAACCATGAAAATACACTGCTGTGAGGAGGAGGAAAGTAACTACTGTACTTGGCAATTTTTTTCAAGTACACAGGGACTGCTGATACTTGCCCCTCAGCTTCCAGATGTTTCCTTCTGCTATACCTGAAGCAGTATAAGAAAATTTCTCTGCAGGTTTCTGCAGAGGCAGCCAGCACTTGGGTTGTGAATCTTTTCTTGAGTTGGGTGAGAGATTTTTTTCTTCCCTTCATGCCTAGAAGGACAGGCTGCTGTCTTCAACACAGAGAATTTCACTGACTTTGAGACCTTGATGAATTCATTTAATTGATTTTTTCTTCATAAATGAACAATACATTTTACATGGGTACAGTTATTCTCTCAATTGCATTTCCATAGCTCTTCATAAATATTTTGTCATGGTGATTATCACAGCGTGTTGTGGATATTAGCTTATGCTGCTACTAGTATATCAAAAGGTAAATCTCCAGTTTCTCAAGGACAGGGCATACCTTCTTTTGTGTGTTCTCAGCACATAGCATGGTGTCTGCACATAGCTGAAACTCTATCAGTGTTTGTGGCACTAAATATCAGAAATCTCACCTGTTCTACATCAAATCAGTTTATTTATCCTTTAGAATATTAGAAGTATCTAAAGTTTCTATGGGCTACATGATAAGCGTAGTGCTCCAATGGCTGCCTTTAGTTAACTGGAATGTATTTAAAAGTTGGAAAAAGACTTCTTATTGGATATGAATATAGACTTGAAAGAGGGTATCTACTTCTTTGAGGAAGGATGTGCCAAGATGTGTTAGGATCATAGTTGGAAATGATTGAATACTACACAGTTAAATGATATGTTGCACTTGTTGAGGGTGGGGTAGGTGGGAATAAATCCTAAAAGTTAGTTTGGGGAAACAGATGAACTGGCAATAATGTTTAATCTATCACATATAAAGTATATAATATTCCCAGATGGATCCAGGCTCTATTCAGACCTTTGTAAAACATGCGCTTGATTACTTAGCAACCCATCTAAGGATCTCACAAAAATCAGTTGTGTGTATTTTAATGAGATATGTCTTCTTAAGGGTTCCTTTCAACTCAGAACTTTGTAAAACAAAGTAGATTTCACTAAGGCCTGAATTTACTCACTGGGATCCTCTATTTAATAAACAGTTAACTTCAGTGTAACTAATTTAGTGAAAAGTCTAAATTTGTTAGTCGCATGGGAATAAAATGACTTTATTCTGCTAGTAAAAGGCACTAACTATATTCAGTTAAAGCCTTCTATCCAGGTGGTGGAAGATTCCCTTAACAATCTCTCATTCAATTTTGTTTCTTTTTTTGTTTATTTCAATAAGTAGAACAGTCTCATTTTCATTCTTTAAGACTGTTCCCTGTTCATTTTAATACTTTACTAAATAAATATGCAGTTTAAAGACCTTTCTCTTCCTTTCCCCATCCCCAGGGTATCCTGCCAGCAGTCAGCAGAGGACAAACGCACGCATCTGGGGTCTTGGGAGAGTGAAGTGCTGGGCTCACCCTCACCTGTCATCTCTTTGCACTCACCTTCACATCTCTCTCTCCTGCGTGGAGTAAGGCTACAGAACAAGGGAGTTGGAAGGAATGGCCTCCCCTAACTTGACTACCAGTCTCAGATACTACTGGAAAGCTATTTATCTACTGTAATGGTTAAAGAAGCTAAACACATCCCTGCCTCCCTTGCAGGTAGTGTCCAGGTGATCCAATTCCAGCTAAGGAGAAATAAGTAGAACTTTGCTATGTGGCTTATGAGAACAGTTTTATTTACTTCATAAAAGTAACAGACTTGGTTGTTCTCTCCCATCCCCAGACTTCTTTCCTTAAAAGTGCACCTGATGCCTGGAGTTGGGACAGACACCTGGCAGCCATGAGGGTAAGTCTGAGAGAATTCAGGACTACTGAGGTGTGGAAACAAGGATGGCAGTAATTTCCCCCCAGATACCTTGTTATATGAGAAAAATCAGTCTCTATTTGTCAAAGCCATTGAAAAGTAGGCTTTATATTACTTGCAGCCAAAATCGTTTCTAACTGATATACTGACCCCTGGGTATCTTTTAGTTATCTCCTTGATTGGCCATAACCCTGATCTACCTGTTATCCATGGGCTTTGTATGGAAAAGGTGGCATTGGCATTGCCAATTGGGCCAGCAATTAACTGTCTTACTCTTTAGCAGTGCCCCTGGCTATGGGTTGTCTCTTGAGAAGCTTGTCTGCATCTGCTAGCAAATCCCCAGATAGCAGCATCTGTCTCATTCCTCTGTTCTCTATAACTCTTTGCCATTCTCTATGGAATCTTCCCCAGCACATGCACCTGCAGCAACCTCCCAGCCCTGGAGCCTGCAAGCATTGGCAAATCCCACCTTCTGTACCTCTGGATCACTGGGAACTTTAGAGAGAGAATTCTGGGCCTGTCGAAATGTAGCCATCCCACCCTACACTCTCTCTCCCCTGCTCTACTGGAAAGTGGGCCATAAGCAAGCTCCTGGGGCTAAGCAGACATGCAGCCTGCTGGATAAACATCAGTCTCTCCCCATCTTTGGGGGTGATTCTTTTGGGGACTTTCTCACATGCCCCCACCCCTCAGGGAATGTAGGGGAAGGATTCATTAACATTGCACTGCTCTCTCCCTACCCAAAAGGGGCTCCTCTGCATCCTTCTCTCAGCTTCTGTCTTAGATCTACCAGAGTAAAGGAAGGCAGGGGACCAGTGGCAGGGTTGCAGCAGTAGCAGTTCTGTTGAGCTGGCATCTGTCAGCACACCTGTGACATGAAAGGGACGGCCTCGAACTGTATAGCATTCACAACTTAGTGGTTTTTGGTTTTGGTTGTGTGCCTTAGCCTCCAGTTCTGAGAGCACTTAATAGTATCACAAGCATTCACAGTATAGTATATATTGTTGTGTACATGGACCCTGGGTCCTTATCTGCTTCCACCTTCAACAAGACTACACATCCTACTTCATTTTTCTCATATTGACAATGAGAATTTAAATCCAAAAATTCTCCTGTCTTAAGTTGCTTGAAGTTCAGTTTGGAGTGTGCATATACTTTATGCTTTATATAGAGAGGACTAATCAACCATGTCTGTTGCCCTGCTCCTGCTAGCTACATCCCGAACCTACAAAATGCTGCTCCATTGCGAACATGCTCTGCCGGTGTCTGCTGTGAAAAGTCTACTGTACCATGCCCGTGGCGGCCTCAGTACCAAAGGTGTTTATAGACCTTGTCTTCAGGCACCCAGAGGACATGTTTCAGGATCCGCGCAGCCTGGAAGACTTTAAGTACTTCCCCAATTTTTTTTTTCAGTTTATTTTCTTGCCCTTTCCCTGCCCTCCCCCCTGCCCCATTTTCCCCTTGCAGCTGTTGGATGCGGTTAACAGTGTGGCCCTTTCAGCCTTGCTGAGCTTCGCTGGGCAGCAATTCCATGTCCACTTACATTCCTCTCACTTACCCTAGTTAGTCCTTTCACTCAAACCAGTCAGACAAGCACAAGAATTTGGATAACAGCAAAGAAATCAGAAACACTTTTTCCCCCATTAACAAAGAAAAGAATTGGAGGATTCAGTTAAGACTGAAATTAAGTACTTGAGCCATCCCAATAAATTGGAAAGCACTTTTTTACAATTTTAATCATTTTCAAACTCTTTATAAACTGTTGTCTAGACACAATTTTGGATGAATGTTTACTCCCCACCAGGAGACTGCAATTCATCGAAAAAAAAGGAACAGTAACATCCAGAAATTGTATTGGCCAATATGAGTATGTTCAATATTCCTCAATAAGAAATCTAAGGAAAGTAGCAGAAACTACTTCTACTGAATTTAGAAAAGCTTTATTTCCTCTGTTATATAAAACAAGTACTGATCATAAAATCTAAGTCTTATCCAGGCCATTCAACTATTTGCTTAGATGACAGCAGTGAGTAAATGTTTGTTTCATGTCGAGAGATGCTGGACTTGATACCACAGTCACATGGGGGTAGTAGCTTTTATTCTTTTATTTTTCCCTTTAGCAGTGTAAATAAATACTTGCTAATTTTTCTGTTTTCTCTGTTGAGGTTTTCTTTCTTTTTTTTTTTTTAAGGTAGAGTCCACTTATATTGTTGACAGACTTTGTGGGAGTGCTATTTCTATCCTAGCTTTGGCTGCAAATACGTCAAAAGGATGTGCCCTGAGGTTTGCTGACAATAAAGCCAATTACAAAGCGAGTGTTTTTGGTGTCTTTCTCTCTCTCTCTGTCTCTCTCTCTCACACACACACACACATACATATTCACACACACACATACATATTCACACACACACACACACACACACAAACTGTGGTTTGTAAGTTGTAATGCTTTTCCAAATTTGTATTTTGGTTAATCCTTTCTTAGCAGCTGGACCGTCTCTCACACTGAAGTGACCCCTGGAATGTCTGCCCACCTCCTTTCTGCTTTCCAAAATCTTACTCTAATATACTCATTTCTTCCCTTCAGGGCTTTTAGCCTCATTACTTTGAGAGGGGGTGATACTCTCAGTGTTTCCAGGCTCTTCTTCAGGTCATCTGTCATAGCAGGAAAGCATGCCACACACCATCTCTAAAGGAGCCCTCAGGTGTGGGAGGCCACACTTAGTGGGAAGATTGGATACCGCCAAAGAGAATTTTGATTTCTTCATTATTTTGCCTAATTCAGGTGATGATTGGAGTAAAAAGCTTGTAGATCTTCTGTCTGATCTCTCTGATTTGTATACGTAGAATATAAAAAAAAAACCCAATGAGACAACTACAAAGCAACTGTCTTAAGAAGAAACTGCTTGCTGAACATAAAAGATCAGAGGACTTAATCTTACCTGACAACCCGTGGAAGCAGAATAATTGAACCTGTCCCCTGCTTGCTATATCCACTTTTCCTATTGGCTTCCCACGGTCTTCTCTTAGCCTTGACTTGGCTAATGGCTATTTTCTAAGGTGAATACTAAAGAATAAAGTCTATGATGCTAACTGCTCTATAAGGTCAGTAATTCTGACACATACATCTATTTAAATCTATGGGTATTTACAAAAACACACACACAAGAACAAAAACAAAAAACCCCTGTAGAGGTTAATGAAATGAGGTTTTTAAAGTGTGTATTATGCTGTACTCCCTGGAAAAAAGATGTCTGGTGCAAGCTCTGCATGTTTGACTGCTTTGACTTTGCTTTCTTTCCATTTTAACTTGCATCTGCCTGATATATATCAGCAATTCCCCACTCAGGCCTTCAGTTTTAGTGCTCCTTTGGGAGACCAGCAAAGCAGCTGTGTAATGGACCAAAGTCAGGGAGAAACTAATAATGTTCACCTGGTAGCTTTTGCCACGTTGAGGGTGCCTCCTGGCTTCTAGTTATTTTCCCATCAATTGTGCTGTGTTAAAATAATAGGAGTCTGCTTTCAAATGCTTAAATTATTCCAAGAATTGCTTTCTATTCTGAATAAAACCAGTGATTTCTGACAGGGGTTAAAATTTAACTATTGCATAGTCCTCTTAAAATTTTGGTTTTAGAAATTTTTGTTTTATTCACACTCAAGTCTAAATACAGTCATCTCAGATAAAAGCAAGGCAGCAACTGCTGGTGTTTTGTGCTTTGAGGGATACTGTGTAAGCTCACCCCTGATTCACTGTCTTTACCCTACCAGTCATCAAGATGTCTGAAGTTCCACCGTTATTTATTCCTCTGGTTCTTTCCTGGCCAAACGTCCTTCAAGAGTTTGCAATTAAAATGCAACTACTCTTGGGAGAATTACACATTAAGCTTTTATTATCAGGCACCTTTGCAAGGATTTGAGAGGTTGAGAACTGTCATAGGAGGCTGAGGGAAGTGGACACAAAAGTTTGAAAGTGACTTTGACCCCTCACAAATTGGCTGAGAGCCCATCTAGTTTCTCAGTATCTTCAAACAATCTAAATATTTTGTTGTTCAAAAATAATCCATATGTGAATAATTTTAATTCATTTTTAAAAATTTAATTCTACAAATATTTGTTAGTTGTATTCTATGTGCCAACCAGTGTGTCAAGTTCTGGGAAGATAAGATAAGGAAGACAGGTGCCCTTCTCTCAAGACAAATAGAAGAGACAGACCTTCAAAAAAGTCTAACACGAGGGCACTTCAAAAAGCTCATGGAAAAATAGAATGAAAAGATAATATGAATCCTTCCATGAACCTTTTGAAATACCCTCATATTAACATGCAAGGCAGACCAAAGTAAATGCCAAATAGAAATAGTGACAGCAAGCTATGGGGAGGGGAAGGAAAAAGCTGTTTATTCTGTTTAGCAGATCAGAAAGACACTCGCAGAAGTGATGGCTTTGATTTCAGCTGTGATTGATGAGTGGATAGAAAAGATGGGAAAGGATGTTCCAGGCTGAGGCAAAAATATGGAGGTAAAGGATGGGAGGATTGAAATTCTATATTTCTTTTGGGAATGCTTGTTGTCTGGTGTGGCTTCAGGTCTGGATACACACACGGATGCAGTGGGAGAGATCATTCAATCCACAGTTGTCGGAAGCTTTTTTATGTGTAGGCTTTTGACTATGAAATGACGGTATACATAAAGAGTAATTTACAGAGCAACACACACACACACACACACACACAGGACTGATTAACTTTTCTCACAACTTTCTATACCACAGCAGATATTTTCCTTTATCTTTTGAACTTCTGGAAGTAGAGAAGACAGGAAAATGGGTAGGTGGCAAAGGGCAACCCAGAGTGGAATAACTCGTGGGACCTCAGTGTGCTGCAGAGAGGCAATCATGGGAAATAACTGAATTAATGTCCTGGAAAACTTTTATCCCCTGCTTGAGGAGGCCTTAGAGAAGCTCTGGGGACATGCACATCAAAGTAGATGTTACTACATGCCTCAACACTGTTATCCAGTCAGTTAATAAACACATAGCAATGGCCTACTAAGTACTAGCCATTGAGCTCAGTGCTGGGGACACAATGGTAAATAGAATAGAGACTACAGTCATCTAGGGAGAGATTGTACAAGCCAATAGCAACAATTATTGAGCAAGGGCAATAGTTAAAATTGAAGGTACACTACAGTCCCAAAGAATGTTTCATCCTGCCCGTGGAGACCAGCGAAGACTTCCTAGAAGAGTTGAAAGGCAAACTGAGTTTTGAAAAATGAGTAAGGCTTTCTCATGGCCAAAAGGGAGGACATCCCTTGCAAAGGCAGAAATTGCATGGCTTGAGAAACTGCAAGTAGTTCAGCGGGGCTCAAGTGATAAGAGATAAGTGGTGAGAAGAGATAAATAAGGGTGAGATGAGTAGGAACCAAATATTGAAGGACCTTAATACAAATACAATAAAAAGGAATTTAAATTTTCGTCCTGTAGAAAACGGGATTCATTAGGGAGTTTTAACTAAGGTATTTTTGTGAGTAGAGTTACTTCTTAATTTAATTAAATTTTTAAATATTTTAATTGACCAAAATTGTATATATTTATGGTGTACAATATGATGTTTTGAAGTGTGTATACATTGTTAAATGGCTAAATCAAAGCTAACTAACATATGCATTACCTCACATCCTTATTATTGTTTTGTGGTGAGAACACTTAAATTCTACTCTTCTGGCAATCTTTACATATGCAGTACATTGTTAATAACTATAGTCAGCATATTGTATAATACAGTAGTCCTCCCTTATCCCTGGTTCCACTTTCCTCAGTTGTAATTTCTGCAGTCAACTGTGGTCCAAAAATATTACAGTATTTTGAGAGGGTGGGGAGGAGAGATCACGTTCATGTAACTTTTATTACAGTATATTGTTATAATTGTTATATATTATTAATAGTCATGGTTTTTAATCTCTTACTATGCCTAATTTATAAATTAAACTTTATCATCGGTATGAATCTATAGGAGAAAACATAGTATATATAGAGTTTGGTGCCACCTGGGGCTTCAGACATCCACATTCTCTGGGGATTCTGGAATGTATTCCTGGTGAATACAGGAGGACTACTGTAGATCTCTTGCACCTGTTTCTTCTGCCTAAATAAAATTTTGTATCCTTTGACCAACATCTTTCCATTCTGCCCTTCATTCCACCCTCGAGCCAGTCAACCATCATTCTAGTCTCTACTTCTATATCAGTTCAACTTTTTTAGATTCCACACATAAGTTAGACCACACAGTATTTGTCTTTCTGTGCCTGGTTTATTTTACTTAACATAATGTCCTACAGATGAATCCATGTTGTCACAAATGACACAATTTCCTTCTTTCTAAAGGCTGAATAGTAGTCCATTGTATATATGAGTGTATATCTCATTCTCTTTATCCATTCATCCGTTGTTGGACAGGTTGATTTTATATCCTGACTATTGTGAGTAATGCTGTAATAAACATGGGAGTGCAGATGTCTCTTTGACACACTGATTTCATTTCCTTTTGATATATACTCAGTAGTAAGATTGCTGGATCTTATGGTAGTTCTATTTTTAATATTTTGAGGACCCTCTGCACTGTTTTCCATAATGCCTTTACTAATTTACATGATCACTAACAGTGTATGAGTTCCCTTTTCTTCACACCATTATCAACACTTGCTATCTTTTGTCTTTTTGATAATAGCCATCCTAACAGGTATGAGATGATACTTCATTTTGGTTTTAATTTGCATTCCCCTGATGATTAGTCACATTTAGAATTTTTTCATATGCCTGTTGATCATTTTTATGTCTTCTTTTGAGAAATGTCTATTTAGGTCTGCTTTGGGTTAAATGTGTTCCCCCAAAGTTCATGTACTAGAAACTTAATCTCCATTGTAACAGTGTTTAGTGGGTGGGAAATCTTTCATGGTAATCAATTGGTGGGGCCTTAAAGAGGTGATTAGATTGTGAGGACTGTACCTTTGTGAATGGATTAATCCATTAATGGTTTAAAGGATGGTCCTGGGTGTGGTTATAATGGGTTTATAAGGAGAGTGAAGGAGAAACAGCTCTCTCTTGCTCAGCTTGTTCTCTCGCCTTGTGATATCCTGCATTGGTGTGGAAAGTCACCACCATGAACAAGGCCGTCACCAGATGTGTCCCCTGGACTGTACACTTCCCAGCCTCCAAAACTGTAAAAAATAAATGTGATTTCTTTATATATTATACGGTTCCAGGTATTCTGTTCTAGGCAACAGAAATGGACTAGTACCAGATCCTTTGCCTATTTTTTAATTGGGTTATTTGTTTTCTATTGAGTTTTTGAATTTCTTATATGTTTTTAATATTGACCCCTTATCTGATGTATGGTTTATGAATATTTTCTCCAGTTTCATAGATTGTCTCTTCACTCTATTGCTTGTTTCCTTTACTGTGCAGAAACATTTTAGTTTGATATAATCCCATTTGTTTATTTTTGCATTTTTTTTGCCTATGACTATTGGGTCATATCCAAAAAATCATTGCCTAGATTAATGTCATGAAGCTTTTTCCCTATGTTTTCTTCTAGTAGTTTTATAGTTTCAGGTCTTATGTTTAAGTCTTTCATCCATTTTGAGTCAAATTTTTATATGGTATGAAATAAGGGTCCAATTTTATTCTTCCACCTGTAGATATCTGGTTTTCCTAACACTATTTATTGAAGAAATTGTCCTTTACCCATAGTGTATTCTTGGCACCTTGTTGAAAATCAGTTGACCATAAATGTGTGGATTTATTTCTGGCCTCCCTATTGTGTTTCAGTTAGTCAGTTTTCTGTTGCCCATAACAGAATACCTGAAACTGGGTCATTTATAAAGAAATGAAATTTACTTTCTACAGTTTCGGAGGCTGAGAAGTCCACAGTCCAGGGGCACAGAAGATAAGTTCCCTTCTGTTCTGGGAACTCTCTGCAGGCTTCCAGGGTAACACCGGGTACCACATGGTGAAAATAGCAAGAACAAGAGCTCTTTAATGTGCTCACTTGCTCGCTGTATAAAGCCATGAGTGCCATTCCCATGACAACCCACTAAACTATTAACCCATTACTCCATGAATGGATTAACCCATTCACAAGGGTATAGTCTTCATGATCCATGAGTTTGGGTAGACATTCAGTCCACAGCAGTGTTCTATTGGTCTATGTGTTTAATCTTATGCCAGAACCATGCTTTTCATTTACTACACCTTTGTAGTATATTTTGAAGTCAGGCAGTATAATACCTCCAGATTGTTCTTTTTGCTCAAGACTACTTTAACTATTTGGGATCTTTAGTGATTCCATTAGAATTTGGGGATTTTTTTTTCTGTGAAAAATACCATTCAAATTTTGATAGGGATTGCATTGAATACATAGATCATTTTGGGTAGTATGAGCATTTTAACAATGTTAATTCTTTCATCAGTGAACACTGGATATCCTTCCATTTACAGATGTTTGCTGAGTTGCAATTGTTTAACTTAGAATTTTTCAGCTTGAAGATGGTGCAAAAGTGATACACATTCAGTTGAAACCATACTTTGAGTACTCATACAATCATCCTGTTTTTCACTTTCAGTACAGTATTCCATAAAT